>NC_074696.1:25637647-25937647 GCF_029448725.1 Salvelinus fontinalis | reverse complement strand
GAAGGTCGAGGGTTCGAGACCTGCTCCCTGCTGTTTCATTACACTGGTGTCGGAAGTGATCGGACCTCGCCAGTCGATAGCGCGCCGGACTTCGGGCTAGAAGGTCGAGGGTTCGAGACCTGCTCCTTGCTGTTTCATTACATTGGTGTCAGAAGTGATCGGACCTTGCATCCACGACAGTGCGTGTGCTTGGCCGGTGAGCGCGTTCCTGTAAGACGTAAAGTCGCAAGCTAGCGCGAGGACGCGCTCTTTGAAAGGAGGGACTAGTGTAACGACCCTGGGTTTATAAGCGCGGAAATCGACTCTGCCGCTTGAGCATGCTTTTGCAGCACAGTCGATAGCGCGCCGGACCTCGGACTAGAAGATCGAGGGTTCGAGACCTGCTCCCTGCTGTTTCATTACAATAATAATAATCAGCAAATCGGCGCCCAAAAATACTGATTACCGATTGTTATGAAAACTTGAAATCGGCCCCGATTAATCGGTCAACCTCTAGTATACAGTATGGGTATTCGAACACAGCTATGGATTGTGTATGTGTGCCATTCGGAGAGTGAATGAGCAAGACAAACAATTTAAGTGCCTTTGAATGGGGTAGGGTAATAGTATCCCGGTGCACTGGTTTGAGTGTGTCAAGAACTGCAACGCTGCTGGTGGTATTTTACGCTGAACAGCTTCCTATGTGCAACTCAATATTAGGAAGGTGTTCCTAATGTTGTTTTTTACACTATGTACAGCATGTGTATATACTGCATCAGAAGTGTTTCTTAGTCCAAGACCAGGCTTAATTTGTGTTTCGGAAACTGGCCCTATAACTAAACATGTAGAGATTGCATTTGGAAAGTATTCAGACCCCTTCACTTTTCCCACATTTTGTTACAGCCTTATTCTAAAATTATAAAATAGTCTCCCCCCCCTCCTTCAATCTACACACAATACCCAATAATAAAGGGAAAAAAGTTGACATTTTTTCTAATTTATATATAAATGAAAAAAATCACATTTACATAAGTATTCAAAACCCTTTCTTTACTCAGTACTTTGTTGCACCTTTTGCTAGCGATTACAGTCTTAAGTATTATTTTGGTATGACGCTATAAGCTTGACACACCTGTATTTGGGGAGTTTCTCCCATTCTTCTCTACAGGTCCTCTCAAGCTCTGTCAGGTTGGATGGGGAGTGTTGCAGCACATCCATTTTCAGGTCTCTCCAGAGATGTTGATCAGGTTCAAGTCCGGGCTCTGGCTGGACTAGTCAAGGACATTCAGAGACTTGTCCTGAAGGCACTCCTGCATTGTCTTGGCTGTGTGCTTAGGGTCGTTGTCCTGTTGGAAGGTGAACCTTCGCCCCCAGTCTGAGGTCCTGAGTGCTCTGGAGCAGGTTTTCATCAAAGATCTCTGTACTTTGCTCTGTTCATTTTTCCCTCGAGCCTGACTAGTCTCCCAGTCCCTGACGCTAAAAAACATCCCCACAGCATGATGCTGTCACCACCATGCTTCACCGTACAGACTGTGCAGTGGTTGGAAAAAGTACCCAATTGTCATACTTGAGTAAAAGTAAAGATAGCTTAATAGGAAATTACTCATTCATTCAAGTCATTCAGTAAAAGTCTAAAAGTATTTGGTTTTAAATATACTTAAGTATCAAAAGTAAAAGTATAAATAATTTATTGTATTAAGCAAACCAGCCGGCAACATTTTATTATTTACGGCTAGCTAGGGTATGCCCCTGGCTATCCATGGAGGGAAAACACATTCAGACATTTACAAACAATTCATTTGTGTTTAGTGAGTCTGCCAGATCAGAGGCAGTAGAGATGAGCAGGAATGTTCTCTTGATAAGTGTGTGAATTGGAACATTTTCCTGTCCTGCTAAGCATTCAAAATTGAATGAGTACTTTTGGGTGTCAAGGAAAATGTATGGAGTAAAAAGTACATTATTTTCTTTAGGAATGTAGTGAAGTAAAAGTTGTCATATAAATACACAAAAAACTACTTCAGTAGTATTTTAACACCAATGGGAAGGTGCCAGGTTTCCTCCAGATGTAACGCTTGGTATTCTCCGCCGATTGCTCAGTTTGGCAGGGTGGCCAGCTCTAGGAAGAGTCTTGGTGGTTCCAAACTTATTCCATTTATGAATGATGGAGGCCACTGTTCTTGGGGACCTTCAATGCTGCAGAAATATTTTGGTACCCTTCCCCTGATCTGTGCCTCGACGCAATCCTGTTTCGGAGCTCTACGGACAATTCCTTCGATCTCATGGCTTGGTTTTTGATCTGACATGCACTCAGCTGTAGGACCTTTTTATATAGACAGGTGTGTGCGCCCTTCCAAATCATGCCCAATCAATTGAATTTACCACAGGTGGATTCCAATCAGGTTGTAGAAACATCTCAAGGATGATCAATGGAAACAGGATGCACCGGAGCTCTATTTCGAGTCTCCTAGGAAAGGGTCTAAATACTTATGTAATAAGGTATTTTTTTAAAAACTTGTAATAAATTTGCTAAAATGTCAACCTGTTTTAGCTTTGTCATTATGGGGTATTGTGTATAGATTGAGGATTTTTTTTAAATCAAAAAAGTTTAATCCATTTTAGAATAAGGCTGTATTGTGAAAAAGTGAAGGTCTGAATACTTTTCCGATGTCCAGACTGTCTAATGGCACAAGGCTTTCCCTCCTCTCCCCTCTACCCCAACAGGTTCCCAATCATTTAATCTGGCTCATCTTTTTCTATTGGTTTTTCCACTCTTCCATGAACTTCATAGCTGAGCTGATGCGGTTCGGCGACAGGGAGTTTTACCAGGACTGGTGGTAAGTGGATGACTATTCCCAGTTAGCCTTGCGTTATTTGTGCAGTAATACCATGTGAATTGTGCCATGTGTTTGGATTACATGTAGTGCTAGAAGTAATGGTAAAGTAGCTTAGACAAAGTCTTCTAAATAAAGGATTTTTTTACTTCAAGAATGAGGCTGCCCTGCGCCTCCTTTCCCTCCATATCATGTAAAGTAGTGACTAGATAATGAACTGCAACTTTGTCTCTGACCGAGTCACTTGTTGTTTTGCAGGAACTCTGAGACGGTCACTTATTTCTGGTCAAACTGGAACATTCCTGTGCACAAGTGGTGCCTACGGTGAGTAGGAGTTTAAGAAATAAACATTGTGATTGGAACAATACCACCTCCTACAGCACTGACTTTGTGTGATGTGAGCATGTGTTCTGAGTTGTCTACAGTAAGTCCTGTAACCTTGTGACATTATAGCAGTTGTTTTTAAGATGGCTATAAACAACGCTCTTGGTTATTGTCTACAGTTCCCAACTAATAAATCATTTATTTCCATCTCTTGTACTCCACAGCCACTTTTACAAGCCTCTCATGAGGAGAGGTGTGAATAAGTGGGTCGCTCAGACAGCCATCTTCCTGGTCTCTGCCTTCTTTCACGAGGTTCGTGTGGGTGGCTGAGATGTGTGATGCCATCTAACACTCTGGGCATGTTCGACATTGCAGCCGACTGACTGATCTACATAAATAACTACTCCATGTTAGAGCCACTTGGGCTCCCGAGTGGTGCAGCGGTCTAAGGCACTACAAGAGCTGTCACTACAGTCCCTGGTTCAAATCCAGGCTGTATCACATCCGGCCTTGATTTGCAGCGCACAATTGGCCCAGTGTCGTCTGGGGTAGACCGTCATTGTAAATAAGAATTTGTTCTTAACTGACTTACCTAGTTAAAGGTTCAATATTATTTGTAGATCAGTCAGTCACAATTTACCTATGATGGTTTTGATCCTCTCCAACATGGCCACTGACTCATAGTGTCACACTTGACTTAATCTGATGGTGTACATGTTAGTGTTTTAAAGGCTGCAGCGATTTGATAATCTTCCTCTCTCATTTCAGTACTTGGTGAGCGTTCCTCTGAAAATGTTCCGACTGTGGGCGTTCATGGGCATGATGTCTCAGGTCAGAAACCCTCTTCTAAAAACAAAATGTATTTTTATAATCAAACAGTGGGTTTGACAACATGGTCTTCTGTTAATGGTTATACGCACATTTTAAAGTAGGTGGTTTTAGATTTTTCAATAATTGCCTAAACTTTTCTTTCAGATTCCACTCGCCTGGTTCGTCGGCCGCTTCCTGAGAGGTAACTATGGCAATGCGGCAGTCTGGATCTCGCTCATCATTGGCCAGCCCATCGCCGTACTGATGTACGTCCACGACTTCTACGTATTACATTACGTGTCACAACCATGAGCAGTTGGCCGCAAGCAGAGGAGCAATATATTATACTAAATAAGGTAAAATGTTTATTTTGAAAGGGAAATGTTCTATATGAAGCTCAACTGATTAGTAAGAATGTACTTCAAGAAGATTTTGGCCTTCAGATGCCATTTCTCGAATGCACTGATACACTACAGAGACACTTGGCTCTCGTCCTGTCATGTGCAATTGTTGTGAAACACTACCCTGCCAAAGCTGGAGAACATTTGTATGCCTTTTCTGTTTCTTACTTTAATAGTCTACAACTATGAAGACCAATGCAAAAAACTCTACAGTACCTGTCAAACGTTTGTACACACCTACTCATTCAAGGGTTTTTCCTTTATTTTTTACTATTTTCTACATTGTAGAATATTAGTGAAGACTTCAAAACTAATAACACATGGAATCATGTAACCAGAAAAGTTTTAAACAAATCAAAATATATTTGACATCCTTCAAAGTAGCCACTCTTTGCCTTTGACAGCTTTGCACACTCTTGGAATTCTCTCAACCAGCTTCACCTGGAATGCTTTTCCAACAGTCTTGAAGGAGCTCCCACATATGCTGACCACTTGTTGGCTGCTTTTCCTTTTCTCCGGTCCAACTCATCCCAAACTCTCAATTGGGTTGAGGTCGGGTGATTGTGGAGGCCAGGTCATCTGATGCAGCACTCCATTCTCCTTGGTCAAATAGCCCTTACACAGCCTGGAGGTGTGTTAGGTCATTGTCCTGTTGAAAAACAAATGATAGTCCCACTAAGAGCAAATCAGATGGGATGGTATATCGCTGCAGAATGCTGTGGTAGCAATGCTGGTTAAGTGTGCCTTGAATTCTAAATAAATCAGACGGTGTCACCAGCAAAGCACCATCACACCCACCTCCATGCTTCACGGTGGGAACCATACTTGCGGAGATCATCCGTTCACCTACTCTGCTTCTCACAAAGACGCAGCGGATGGAACTAAGTCCAAATGAGATTTCAGATCAAAGGACAGATTTCCACTGGTCTTATGTCCATTGCTTGTGTTTCTTGGCCCAAGCAAGCCTCTTCTTATTGGTGTCCTTTAGTAGTGGTTTCTTCGCAGAATTTCTATAACTTTTAACCATGCACACCTGTTAATTGAAATGCATTGCAGGTGACTACCTCATGAAGCTGGTTAAGAGAATGCCAAGTGTGCAAAGCAAAGGGTGGCTACTTTGAAGAATCTCATAACATAATTCAAATATATTAACACTTTTTTTTGGTTACTACGTTATTCCATAGTTGATGTCATCACCATTATTCAACCATGTAGAAAATAGTATAAATTTAAAAAAAACTAATAAGGTGTCAAATTTTGACTGGTACTGTACACCTATCGATATGCTGTTTGTCATGCCTTTGATTATTTAATGATCTGTGTATTTCATGTGGCTGCAGTAATAACCAGTGCATGGTGTTTTCCAAGAAATTAGTGCTCTTTGAATATATCTGCTAAAGGAACATGGTCCTCGTAAAATAAGTTGGGTGTTTTATTTGCCAATATTGACATCCCATTATAAATAAATGGCGAACCAAACAGTAACAAACACAGTATGCATTTATATTTGCACTTCAATGAACCTTTGTCACTAGTATACTTGAACTGTCATCTAGTTTAGCCCACTCAACCCTTCATGGTTTCAATATGACATGTCTATACATGCTTTTCTTCAGCAAATATCCTACTCGTGCCTGACATCTCTACATGAGCCACAAACCAAATCTAACCTGCATTTCACTTTTGTTTTACTTACTCCAAAGTGCCTAGTATTTTCTTTCCAGCTTCTATTGTCATGTGTTGTAGGAAATAAATATTGCGTGACTTCAGTTTGTTTTTGTACACGTTATTTTAATTCAGGACAGTTGTAAGAAATAATGCTTCTGTTAATTTACAATTTCAACCCAAGTGTGTTTGATGGGCAGGTAATATGTATTTTTAAAGCCTCCCCTCAACAAAATGTGTGACATTTGATAAATATTGTAATCTATTTTAAGTCCCATCTAGCGGGTGATATTTTTCCAGAAAAGTCAGATTGGGTAAGTAGGTGAGGGCAGGTTGCTTTCCATGCGGCTCCTATCATTTGGGAGACTGTTCCAGAACATGGCGTATGTTTCTCTCATGTTCTCTGTGCTAAGAGTTTTGTAACATTAGATGCTGTCACTGCACTGAGCTCCTCATTGGCAGCTAATGCACAAGTTAAATAAAATCCTGCCTGTGGAACTGGAACCTGGCTATTTGTTTTCTTGTATGTAATAACCATGAGCTTACACTGACCAGTGCTTGTCAATGACACATTTGCTGCACAATCATTTTGAGGGTTTACTCAGAATTGCAGATGTTCATGCTTAACAAAAAAGTATTGTGCATACAAAATGTTTATTGTGCAGAGAAAACAATCACATGGTTCCAAAATACTTCAAAGCAAAAACATTACAACAAATGTAGCCTATCTGCAAATAAAATTCACATCTGGAATAGGGGAGGAGAATCGATTCAGCTGCCTTACTGCTGCAAAGAAACGTGTCGATTAGCTACAAGAACTGCAACATATTGTACTTTGACTGATCTTGCTCATTCTTTGAGATGCATACGAGACAGTGTTTGCATTCCAACTGGCACCCTATATAGTGCACTACTTTTGCTCTATGGGCCTTGGTCAAAAGTAATGCACTATAAAAGGAATAGGGTGCTATTAGGGAGAAACATAGTCTGAGCTGTAGGCCTACCTGACAACTGGCATGGACATTATTTGTACTCACCTTTGCTTTGTTCTGTACGGGTAGATAAAGTTTGAACTCCGCAGGGAGCTCATCTTCCGAGTACAGTCTGTCAGAGAAGTACACTCTCCGTATGCGGCAGTTTGCATGGATCTGGAACAAAAACACAGGCAAGGTATTGCAATATCTAATCTTGTCCAGAACATACCCTTGCTAATATTTTAAAGCATGGGGGAGAGAACTCAATATACATTAAAATGACTAACACCAAATAGAAACATTGTAGAAATGATAATGGACCTACATTTCTACCATTTGACCATCAAGTTTACTAACAGTCACTAAAATTAGTTTGACACCCAATTTTAAAGTGTGTATTACAGTAACAATGAGTTCAGTATCTTATTATTCCTCCACACACATTTGATGTAAGAGCTAGCCTGGTCCCAGATCTGTGTGTGCTGTCTCGCCAACTCCTATGGTCACCAAACTTGCCATGGCAATGACCATGAGTCGGCAAGGCAGCACAAAGATCTGGGACCAGACTAGGTAAGAGATCCGTATATTGCATCTTGGTCCATGAGCCTTTCTGACTGACCTGTACGCGGAGTGTCTCGATGTAGTTGGTGCCGTAGGCCCGCCGTGTGAAGTCAGACAGGTTAAACTGGATCTGGTTCCAGCCATCGTCCAGCCTCATGGGCATGGTACAGATGAAGGGCTTCACCCGAGTGGTGCTCTGGTAGTTACTTGCCCGGAACCGCCTCCTCACATTCTTGTCATCCAACACCTGGGATTGTATTAAAACTTTCAGGTTTCAAACAACTAAGTATATGTTTTCAAAATGCATACTGCCTCCAGCTCCTTGCAAAGTGGTGTGTGATGCACTGATGAAGCCTGCCTTCCATTGCCGTTTGATGCGGCATTCAAAACAACTGGGAACTCTGAAATATCCAATCTCCCGACTTCAGTGCGTTCTGGGGAGGAGGGGGGGGGGGCGAATGGGAAAAATAGTTTTGAACGGTCATCCAACTCAGGAACTTGGGCCTACAGCTCCGACTTTCTGACCTGAAGATCACTGACATCATGATTTGAACTCGTATTTTCCAGAGTTCCCAATTGTCTTGAAAGCACCACAAGATGCTTAAGCATTTTCCACTCAAAGGCGCTATATCTGTATGCTGTAAGCGTGTGATAAGATGCATACAAATATACTGTACACACCCGCCAATTTAATTCCACAAAATTATGCAAATGAATCTTTAGACTGATAAGCATGATCAGTCAAATGTATTTATATCGACTGGTATTTACATCAATGAATAAGCTAAAAAATAATTATTTTGCAATGGAATTTTTTTCTTATTCTCCTGGACAATTGACCAGCAGCAAATTTTATTTATCGCTTTTCCCAAAAAATAAGCATCGGACAAAAGTAGTCTATTACCGGCTAACGGAAACCTATGAGGACTTGATTAAAATAATTATAATACAATAAAGCACAGCTTTCATGATTGTACAGATGCAATGGCTCTGATTGTTGACTTGGATGATAACCTACCTGGACTTCAAAGGTGAAATACTTCTTCAAATTCTTTATGATCATAACCAAGAACGGGAGTTTGATGCCAAGTGTCTTCTTTGGGTCAGCCGGACAAGTGATGTAGGTTATGCTGTTGAATTTAAGGACACATGGTTGGATGTAGTTGACTGAAGAAGAGATGCACAAACAGCAGACCTGCCAAAACGGGCTATGAAGATGGAACAAACTTACCTGACATTTGCTCCCTCCACTTCAAGCACTAGCGACTGAATGTCGTTGTCTGTAATCCGCTTTATGTGGCCGTTCCTGACCTGTAACAGCACACGCAACCGTTTGTAATGGGTTAGCTAGCTTGTACTAGCTAACGTTACTACTTTTAAGAAATGTGTTTGAGTATTGAATGTGAACCCAGGAAGATAAGGGAAGCTGGAGAACTACTGGATATCTAACCAAGCTAATAAACAAACGTTAGTTAGCTTGCTAGCTAGCTAAGCCTTGATTAAGACAGTACAATGACAATACTGTAACACTGCTGTCAAATTTGAGCTAAAACAAGATGTCCTAGTGCTAGCTAAACACAGGGCAGTTTGAGGAGCACAAAACCAGCTAACGTTAGCAAACGAGCTTCTAGGTTTCTATTGCCATTGTCATGAGTAAGCTGGTTAGTTAGATGTCTAACGTTAGTTGCTTGCTCCCTGGAGTTTAGCACCATACCAAGCCCTGCTCTTTAGCTACCTAGCTAGCAAGCCGATGTCAAATTTGCTAGTTGGCAAGCCAATTTATGCGTAGGCTTGTGTAAGTCGTTGCTTACCTTTTTATCCCATATCTGAAGCGGTTTGCTCCCAATGCTATACAAGATAGATAGGAATCCACTTTGAAAGGTGTTTTTAAACATTTGCGCGTTTATAACACCGTCTCATCCACATATGTTGTTACTTGTAACGTTACTTGTTGCTAATGTTACTTTAGTTTACTTGATTGATCTTTTGCCTCAACTTCAAGTTCCGTGTGGCACAAAATAATGGTCATTAGTTCTGCCTAGCCAAATGACAAAAAAAGAAAAGCGTCTTATATGAAAAGGAACTTCAGAAACCCCTAAATGTTACTGGTAATAAAGTATGCCGTCCAGCCCCACTGTCTATCTCCAGCAATATGAACAATGCCCTTTTTCGCTGCCTCCCCTTCTGCTATTTTTGAGTTGCTATGAAACGCAACGCGTTTCACGTAGGACTTAATTGTTGACGCATATCAGTTACCATGGTAACACAAAGCTTTGGCCGGGATAGCTGACGATGATCTGCATTGTAACCTTATAATATAGCTCAGTGACTGTAACATCATGCCAATTTCTACAAAGATTATTGCAACATTGTAACACCGTGTCACCCCCCCCCCAAAAAAATGAATAAACAATGCTTATTGTGTTTTTTATTAGCCATGAAATAAAACAAATGATGTATTCTTCTAATCACAGATGAAGGTTAAGTATGTGTTCTACTAACACAAACACAGACACATGATGAGGATGGGGAGATGGAGGAGGAACAGTAAACTACCAAAAGGAGTTTACTAAAGCGCCTAGGCCTATCAGAGCTCTATGGTCATTATCATCATGTTTAGCCTACAAAATAGAGGGAAAAGTGGGGGTCTTGGCTAGTCTACAGACGAATCCAAGGTAACAAGAGCACAAAGGCGGAGTTATAAAAGTTTAACTAGTGGTGGATAGGGGCGGTGGATTTTCCCATGTTGGAGTTAACGGAATGCTGGTTATTCTACCTCATACAAAGACGGGGAAACTTGAAGCACAAATTCTACAATCAGAATGCTACTTTCGAATTACACCTGCCACGGGGACATAACTTTTAACCACGCGCAATAAGAAAAAACTATATTCTCATTAGATATACTCGTGTAAATTGTGCATTTAAAAAACGATTGGTAGCCTATGTAAAAGATGTCTGAGACATCTTCAGTCAACTCTGGGTCCAGTCAGCGACTCTTGCAGCTGTCTCTGAAGGGTGAATGGATTGCGCTCGAGCAAACAATCAAAGGGTTGGACAAGGGAGACCCAGAACTAACCGTAATCGATGAGGTAAAATGGTTGTGGTTGTTTTTTAATCTAAACTGTTTGTTTTTTTACCGGTTTATTATCATGATGTGCATCAGTATGATATGTAATGAAGGGTGGGACTTCAGTAAAGACAATGAATACCTCAAATTAGCTTAATGTTAATCAAATATATATTGGGATATTAATTTATATATATATATATTTATAGCCTACACATATTTGTGGGCTATAAAGAAAGATATGATTATTAGTATCTTAAAACCAGCATATTTTGCCAACATAATTTTTGGGGGGGAAAAATATATGCAACATTTTTATTTCAAGCATATCAAATAATTTATTTGAATTATGAAATGTTGGTGGATAGCTATTTGATACTATTGAGTCAGCTAATGAGATAGATATGGTTGATTCTTCTCTTTTCCAGGAGTCTGGCTTGAGTCTCCTGATGATTGCAGTGAGGGAGAACCGCCTGTCTGCAGTAGACAGACTACTGGAGTTAGGAGGCAGCCCTAGTGAAAGGACAAAGGTAAGAAATTACTCAAACTGGAAAGTGTAAATGAGGATGAGGATGATGATGATGGACTGATCCAAGGGCAGCAGTCGGATTGTTTCCGACGATGATGGACTGATCCACGGGCAGCAATCCGACTGCTGTAAGCATATACCGTAACACCTTGATAAACTCATTGTAAAATGACATTGCAGGATGACTCCCAAGTCTATTTTCAGGCTACATATTAAGAAACAACTATGTAAGTATGGACCATTATTCTCATTCTAACTGGACACGAGAGTAGTGCAGAGGACTAGTGGGTAATAGGGGTAGATCATAGGAATAGAATTGGTGGTATTGCTATTAGAACTGTGGGGTAGATCAGGGTTGCTTCTGAGGTAGAGGTTGTTGGCAGAGGAGTGGGCATACTGGCGGCGCTGACCTTTACAGTAGAGACACTCACTAGGCATCTCTTCTGGGTCCTATTCTATTGCGTTTATGACCCAGCTGGGCACAGCGAGTCACAATCAAAACAACACAATGATGAGAATGACAAAACAATAATTTGGTGTGCTATATATCCTCATGAATAGCCACATTTTGGGAAATTTCATTTTTTCACACATTTTATTTTTGTGGTGGAACAGGGATAGTAGGAACCTCCAGAATGTGTGATATAATATCTGAAGCCTCCCTTATTAAATGGATAACGCACACTGCCATAAAGTGGTGACATAACTAGACAGACTAATCATTTCAGTAGGTGTTTTTCTCCCCATGTTCACTATAAAATAAATGATGTCACATGTGTACAGCAGCTGTGATAGGCAGTAAAAATCTATGAAATCTTGAGCATTGAAGCAGATTGAGCACAAAAGCAGTTGAATATCTAAAAATACCGTAGGCCTACTGACAGTGGGAATTGTTCCTTTATTGGGTGACATTTTTTAAAGCTTGTTTAGGAAAGTAGACTGCCCTTCCCACAGCGTCCACATACAATACTGCTTTATATGGCAATATTAACTCTTTGGAATTGGGATGATGTAGGCTACACACTTTTGTTGTTTATCTAAAGCTTTTATTTTAAGAATCCTGTTGACTTTTTCCCACAGACAGAATGGGTTTTTCTGCTGATTAATTAGCCTGATTACAGATTTGTCTACTGTCTTGTCCACTCCTATGATAACAGCATAGACAGATCTGGGATCAGGCTGAGTAATCAGCAGAAAAACACTTTCTTTCTTGTGGGATAAAGTAAACATGATGATTTTATCAGTTTTGTTTGTTTTTTTAAGAGCATTTTGTTCATGCTGTCTTGCCAACTCCTATGGTAAACATCATAGACAGATCTGGGATCAGGCTGAGTAATCAGCAGAAAAACAAATTATTTCTTGTGGGAAAAAGTAAACATGATGCTTTTATTAGGTTATTTGTTTTTTAAAGAGAATTTTGTTTATCCTCTTGCCGACTCCTGTGGTAAATACAGTGGGGCAAAAAAGTATTTAGTCTGCCACCAATTGTGCAAGTTCTCCCACTTAAAAAGATGAGAGACGCCTGTAATTTTCATCATAGGTACACTTCAACTATGACAGACAAAATGAGAAAAAAAAATCTAGAAAATCACATTGTAGGATTTTTTATGAATTTATTAGCAAATTATGGTGGAAAATAAGTATTTGGTCAATAACAAAAGTTTATCTCAATACTTTGTTATATACCCTTTGTTGGCAGTGACAGAGGTCAAACGTTTTCTGTAAGTCTTCACAAGGTTTTCACACACTGTTGCTGGTATTTTGGCCCATTCCTCCATGCAGATCTCCTCTAGAGCAGTGATGTTTTGGGGCTGTTGCTGGGCAACACGGACTTTCAACTCCCTCCAAAGATTTTCTATGGGGTTGAGATCTGGAGACTGGCTAGGCCACTCCAGGACCTTGAAATACTTCTTACGAAGCCACTCCTTCGTTGCCCGGGCAGTGTGTTTGGAATCATTGTCTTGCTGAAAGTTTCATCTTCAATGCCCTTGCTGATGGAAGGAGGTTTTCACTCAAAATCTCACGATACATGGCCCCATTCATTCTTTCCTTTACACGCATCAGTCGTCCTGGTCCCTTTGCAGAAAAACAGCCCCAAAGCATGATGTTTCCACCCCCATGCTTCACAGTAGGTATGGTGTTCTTTGGATGCAACTCAGCATTCTTTGTCCTCCAAACACGACGAGTTGAGTTTTTACCAAAAAGTTCTATTTTGGTTTCATCTGACCATATTACATTCTCCCAATCTTCTTCTGGATCATCCAAATGCTCTCTAGCAATCTTCAGACGGGCCTGGACATGTACTGGCTTAAGCAGGGGGACACGTCTGGCACTGCAGGATTTGAGTCCCTGGCGGCGTAGTGTGTTACTGATGGTAGGCTTTGTTACTTTGGTCCCAGCTCTCTGCAGGTCATTCACTAGGTCCCCCCGTGTGGTTCTGGGATTTTTGCTCACCGTTCTTGTGATCATTTTGACCCCACGGGGTGAGATCTTGCGTGGAGCCCCAGATCAAGGGAGATTATCAGTGGTCTTGTATGTCTTCCATTTCCTAATAATTGCTCCCACAGTTGATTTCTTCAAACCGAGCTGCTTACCTATTGCAGATTCAGTCTTCCCAGCCTGGTGCAGGTCTACAATTTTGTTTCTGGTGTCCTTTGACAGCTCTTTGGTCTTGGCCATAGTGGAGTATGGAGTATGACTGTTTGAGGTTGTGGACAGGTGTATTTTATACTGATAACAAGTTCAAACAGGTGCCATTAATACAGGTAACGAGTGGAGGACAGAGGAGCCTCTTAAAGAAGAAGTTACACGTCTGTGAGAGCCAGAAATCTTGCTTGTTTGTAGGTGACCACATACTTATTTTCCACCATAATTTGCAAATAAATTCATTAAAAATCCTACAATGTGATTTTCTGGATTTGTTTTCCTCATTTTGTCTGTCATAGTTGAAGTGTACCTATGATGAAAATTACAGGCCTCTCTCATCTTTTTAAGTGGGAGAACTTGCACAATTGGTGGCTGACTAAATACGTTTTTGCCCCACTGTAGCACAGACAGATCTGGGATCAGGCTAAGACTGACCGAGGCCTAACAAATTCACCCCTCAATAAACTTAGTCAATCAGGATCTGCAAGTGTTTCATTGTTGGCCATTCATTGTGTTTAGCATGATTGCAGACTTCAGGGTTACTCATGTGCTATGCCAGGCTGCCAGAGGCAGTAGCCATGACTTTAACCAGCCATAAGGAATAATCAAAGGCTCTTTTATAGACCTTTGCTGCCCAGATGGCTGACCGAGCAAGAAATAATTAGCTGTAGCTTACCATAGGGAAAAATAGGAAATTATGAATCATTATAAAGGTTTACTGTATGCATCATAGTCTCCATTGTAAAATCCCGGGCATGTTTCTATTTAGTATGAGCTCAAGTGTTGTATTTTCCGATAAATTTGCTCCCGGGTTTAGTTCCGTTCATTTCATATTTTCATTTGATGTGTTATAGTTTATGATTGTAGTCTATTGTTGCTGTTCTACCCTAATGTTTCCACTTCAGCTCAAACCTACGATCCATGGAAACCCTTACTGACTTATGACTTCTGGGGGAATTTAATGGTGTGCAAATGCAATCTCTCCACTCCATGCACAAAACCCCCAGAAGTCTGGATTTAAGCCTGTAGCAATTTATTTTCATTGTATCTAGTTAAGCCACTTAAAACATTTATCATTGGTAGATATATTGGTGGATATATTGTTAGATATATTGGTAGATATATTGGTAGACATATTGGTAGATATAGTGATAGATATATTGGTAGACATATTGGTAGATATATTGGTAGATATATTGGTAGATATAGTGATAGATATATTGGTAGACATATTGGTAGATATATTGGTAGATATATTGGTAGATATAGTGATATATATATTGGTAGATATATTGGTAGACATATTGGTAGATATATTGGTAGACATATTGGTAGATATAGTGATAGATATATTGGTAGATATATTGGTAGACATATTGGTAGACATATTGGTAGATATAGTGATAGATATATTGGTAGACCTATTGGTAGACATATTGGTAGATATAGTGATAGATGAATTGGTAGATATATTGGTAGACATATTCTGCAATTGGAATGCAATACATTACTATCATTCTCACTTTGCACAGTAGGCCTAGTCTGCAGCCAGCATGCCTAGGCCAAAACAAAGATCACATTTCCTGTAGGACTGCAGGATTACCTTTATGTAACTTATTTATTTATTTATTTATTATTATTTTATTTTTTTTAATGCTTAATATCTTGGCATAATGTATTTGGCAATGTAGCCCAAAAAGTTGATGGTCCAAATAGCATCTGAGTCTTATTTTTGCAAAATTGACTCATTATTTTTTTACCCATCTTGACCAGAGCCCCATGCTATCTTAATTTGAACAGTTTCACACAGCAGGAAAATAATCCTGCAGCAACAGGAAATGTGAATTATCCATTATAATTCATTGACATTTTTGTAGCGGTTGATACATTTTTAGATAGGATAAATCAATTCTGACTTTTTAAACTGGATAAATTATTACAAACTTTAGAAACGTTTTTTAAACCTTGAATACACTACAATTTGCATTACCTGCTGCTCTCTGTGACAACAGAGTGATCAAATTAAGATAGTACATCTGTAAGCAGAGACTTAATAAATGGTTTGTCCTAGTCGGTCCAGTAAACACTGTGTGTGCTGAGACATTAATCCCTTGTCCCTTGCAGTAGTGTTTGCAGATGTGCACAGCCCACAACTCTGTCTGGAACGATTTAGAGCCGTTTGTCTGAGGCCAGAGAGCCAGAGAGCCAGAGCTGAGAACGTCTGATCTGAGAGGGTTTCTCTCTGGGTTTGGCAGTCTCATCCCGTTGGGGTGGCAAAATGCAACGTCTGACCATGCCAATGTCTGTGTGTGTGCGTGTGCGTGTGCGTGTGTGTGTGCATGTGCGTGTGTGCATTTGTATGTGTCTGAACATGCCAGCGTGTTCCCGCACTGCGGTGCTTCTGGAATACTGTGTAGCCAATGGATGAGGAGGAAGCCAGAGCGGTTATTAGCAGAGAGAGAGAAAGACGGACTACTTGTGTCAGTCGGAATACGTAGACTCTGGAGAGCAGGAATGTGAGGTTACAGACTCTTTAATGAGAGAAGGGCCGTCCCACAGTTCACTTTTTACACTGTGTCACTTCCTAAAATCTTAGTTTTTATCCTGTCATTTTCTGGCCATTCTTTTTGTTAGTTCAAAGATAGTTCTTATTAATTATTGAGTCTTTCTGTCCTTTATATAGAATATTTAGCTTCTCACCATTGCACTGGTGTGTAACAAAGAATTTACTCTCCATGAATTATGGCACTGGTAGAAAATCAGTCATGCTGTCAATTTACTCCACACTGTTTGACAAGTTGCGTGTTTGCAAACATACTTTAATACTTTACTAAGCTTGCTACAATATGTATTTTTTTATGTGGAGCCAAGCAGTATTTTTACTGGGTCTCTTCAGTTAGAGAGAGGATGTATTTTGTAGATCATCATACATACACTCTTAGAAAAAAAGAGGCCATCTAGAACCGAAAAGGGTTCTTTGGTTGTCCCCATAGGAGAACCCTTTGAAGAACCCCTTTTGGTTCCAGGTAGAACCCTTTTGCGTTCCATGTAGAACCTTTTGCACAGAGGGTTTTACATGGAACCAAAAAGAGTTCTACCTAGAACCAAAAAGGGTTATCCTATGGGGACAGCTGCAGGAACCTTTTGGAACTTTTTTTTGTAAGATTGTACACATAGCTAGCTTTCACTCTGCTCCTCCTCTCCTTCTTTTTGTTGGCATTGCCTCATTGGAGTCCTTTCCAACTCTATAAGTATTGGTATTTACTCACAAACAAGGCTATTGTTGCACCCCAACAGAGCACTTACATTTCAGATTTGGACAGAAGTAAAACATGTGATAAGAAACAAAAATGATGGGTGGCTTGTGAAATATCTCATGGCCGGGTTGCAGACTGTCCTAAGGATTTTCTCTGTGGTGTGCCTCAATGTGAGGTTACAGATGTTATACATTACTCCACAAAGCAGCATGGGTAAAAAATGCATCCCTCGTAGAAAAACTGTAATCCCAGACTGATGGATTGGTGGCTGCAACCACATCTGCACTCGTTTGAGCAACTCTGAATCACATTATAGACGGATCATCATACTTCAATCATACATTAAGTCAGACTGCACAATGGAAGGATAATATTTACTGAGACCTGGCAGGATCTTAAATGCAGTGCAATTTGTAAATTAGGGTGGTGTGTGTGTGTGTGCACAGTCTGAGCTAATCATCAATCTGCAATAATGATATTATGTTTGGCCAGAATTGACTATGTAGTCTCTCTGTTTGTGTCCTATAGGATGGCAGGACTGCATTGCATGTAGCTGCAGCACACTCCAAGGAAGACATTGTGAAGCTCTTGGCCAGAAAGGCAGATCCTGACTCTCTAGGAGGGGTAGGTTGTCTCTAGCCCCAGTGTAAGCCTCTTTGTATTCTTTATTCTATATTCTATATTGAAATCATTTTATTTTATTTTAGTCTATTCTATTCCTTTTTCCATCTCACCCTTCTACCTTTACCTGCAAACCTATTCCCCCAGACGTTTTGCTGAAGACAGCCCAGGGAGTATAGCATTCCTAAACAGGCCTGAGGTTTGGCTTATTTGGCCCTTTTTTCTCCTCAGCGGTAACTGAAAACTGCTATTATTTGTGTGAGTTTTGGCTGAGCTGACCTGTTATGACATCCAGAGTCAGTCTGACGGACAGGAACCACTATGGGCTTAGAGGACACAAATGACAGCCTGGTACCTTCAATAGGATCAAACTGTCTAGTGGGGTTTTGATGACTAATCTATCAGATGGTTTCTTATAGCAATGTCTGCCCATGCAAACATCTGCAGGCATTTATATTTTCTGTTAAGCAGAGGCCCAACTCAGCCAACACTATAGAGCATGAAAAGATGATTTTACATAAAGTGATCTACTTGTGAATTATTTGGCTAAGAGAGAGTAAGAGAGACAGAGAATGAGAGAGAAAGTGAGAGAGTGTGAGTGTGAGAGAGTGAGAGAGAGTGAGAGAGAGGGAGCGAGAGAGAGAGAGAAAGAGAGAGACAGTGGGAGAAAGTAAGAGAGTGAGAGGGAGAGAGAGAAACAGAGAGAAATAAAGAAAGAGAGAAATGTGCTTGAGGTAATCTCCAGAGGAAGAGAAGAGCCATGGTGGTTATTGGCTCACAGCCATCGTGCAGACCCATATTCCCAAGGGTGCTGACAATCCTGGACTCTCTAAGGAAACTAGTGGCGGGAAAAGTGCCGTCAAAATAACCAGCTGTTTCCCATACAGACAAGAATACAGAAACTGTGAACCGAACTGAATAATCCCCCAGTGTGATCAAAAAAAATGCCAAGATGATGATGTTTAGATAAATAATTAATCAAGTGGACAAAATGTGTTGGACTCAGACGTATCTTTGACATGGATTTTGGCTACATCACCAAAACACATTCCTAACCATATGGCAGATTGCCGTTTATTGTCATGTGTCTTGCCTTGGAGGCAGACCTGAGCAAATTCCACTAGATGGGGTAGCTGCAAAGTCAAGCTTGGCTATATTGTAAAAAGTCATGAAAACCAACATTTTGGTCTTCATTTAAGGTTAGGGTTAGGCATTATGGTTAGCAGTGTGGTTACGGTTAGGGTTAAGGTTAAGGTTAGGTTTAAAATCTGATTTTATTACTTTGTGGCTGTGCCAGCTAGTGACCACTCTGTAGTGCTCCCTCCAGAACAAGATTCTTGACAAAAAACGCTAACCTGCAACCATATCCCTCATTCTGTCCTCTTTTCTTCATTATACCAGCCCAAGGACCAGCTACCTCTCCACTTTGCTGCCTCCCGAGCCACCCCATCCCTCGGTACCATCCAGACACTGCTAAAATTCTCCAGCAAAGAGGCCCGGCTCGTACCAGACAAGGTAGGGTATCTGCCACATGATACCGCAGCGGGACGCACTCTTCTCCTCCCTCTCATCCATCACTTCTCACCTCATCCGTCAATCAAGTGTATTACTGTGTGGTCTCGAATGACTGGAATAACCGACTGTGCTGTATATATAAGCTAAGCACAGGCTGTGTCCCAAGTGGCACTCTATTCCCTATATAGTGCACTACTTTTGACCAGAGCCCTATGGGCCCTGCCTATGGACCATGGTCAAAAGCAGTGCACTATATAGGGAATAGGGTGCCATTTCAGATGCACGCACTGACTTTCACAGCATATTATCTTTATCCTGAGGAGATTTTCTGGCTCTTGACTGCGCTGGGTTGCAGCTCACAGACAGTCATTGTTTCCATCTCTTTGTGTCTGTGTCCAGGATGGCTGCATTCCACTGCTCTTAGCCGTCGAAGCCGGGAATGTTGGAATCGTTAGGGAGCTCCTTGGAACTCTATCTGAGCCTCAGCTTAGGGCTCAGAAAACAGTAAGAGCCAACTAAGGTGTCTGGGGTTTCATGGTTTCATTTAGGAATAAGAACTATACTGTATATATAGCATTCATAATAATAGCTACCTAATGTTTATTGACACATATTAAAGTAAAGGTTAAGGTTTTAAAATAAGAGAAGCTCTGGATAGGAAATCTGTGTAGGTAAAATTAATGGACAGTTACATCAATCAAAATTAATTTGATATTAGGTTAGACCAAAATATAAGCATTGGCCCAAAATGTACAACTTATCGTGTACTTTACAACCAATCAAAGTACAGAAGTGCGTTGGGTACACCCAAGCAGCTATAGCCCTATGTCACATAACACCAGTCTAGTGTGTATAACATTATGTCACATAACACCAGTCTAGTATGTATAACACTATGTCACATAACACCAGTCTAGCACGTTTAACATTATGTCACATAACACCAGTCTAGTGTGTATAACATTATGCCACATAACACCAGTCTAGTATGTATAACATTATGTCACATAACACCAGTCTAGTATGTATAACATTATGTCATATGACACCAGTCTAGTATGTATAACATTATGTCACATAACACCAGTCTAGCATGTATAACATTATGTCACATAACACCAGTCTACTATGTATAACATTATGTCACATAACACCAGTCTAGCATGTATAACATGATGTCATATGACACCAGTCTAGTATGTATAACACTATGTCACATAACACCAGTCTAGCATGTATACCATTAAGTCACATAACACCAGTCTAGCATGTATAACATGATGTCATATGACACCAGTCTAGTATGTATACCACTATGTCACATAACACCAGTCTAGCATGTATACCATTATGTCACATAACACCAGTCTAGTGTGTATAACATTATGTCACATAACACCAGTCTAGTGTGTATAACATTATGTCACATAACACCAGTCTAGTATGTATAACATTATGTCACATAACACCAGTCTAGTATGTATAACATTATGTCACATAACACCAGTCTAGTATTTATAACATTATGTCACATTACACCAGTCTAGTATGTATAACATTATGTCACATAACACCAGTCTAGCATGTATAACATTATGTCACATAACACCAGTCTAGCATGTATACCATTATGTGACATAACACCAGTCTAGTATGTATAACATTATGTCACATAACACCAGTCTAGTATGTATAACATTATGTCACATTACACCAGTCTAGTATGTATAACATTATGTCATATGACACCAGTCTAGTATGTATAAAATTATGTCACATAACACCAGTCTAGTGTTTATAACATTATGTCACATAACACCAGTCTGGCATGTATAACATTATGTCACATTACACCAGTCTAGCATGTATAACATTATGTCACATAACACCAGTCTAGTGTTTATAACATTATGTCACATAACACCAGTCTAGTATGTATAACATTATGTCATATGACACCAGTCTAGTATGTATAACATTATGTCACATAACACCAGTCTAGTATGTATAACATTATGTCACATAACACCAGTCTAGTATGTATAACATTATGTCACATAACACCAGTCTAGTATGTATAACATTATGCCACATAACACCAGTCTAGTATGTATAACATTATGCCACATAACACCAGTCTAGTATGTATAACACTATGTCACATTACACCAGTCTAGTATGTATAACATTATGCCACATAACACCAGTCTAGCATGTATAACATTATGTCACATTACACCAGTCTAGTATGTATAACATGATGTCATATGACACCAGTCTAGTATGTATAACACTATGTCACATAACACCAGTCTAGCACGTATAACATTATGTCACATAACACCAGTCTAGCATGTATAACATTATGCCACATAACACCAGTCTAGTATGTATAACATTATGTCACATTACACCAGTCTAGCATGTATAACATTATGTCACATAACACCAGTCTAAACATTATGTCACATAACACCAGTCTAGTTTGTATAACATTATGTCATATGACACCAGTCTAGTATGTATAACATTATGTCACATAACACCAGTCTAGCATGTATAACATTATGTCACATAACACCAGTCTAGTATGTATAACATTATGTCACATAACACCAGTCTAGCATGTATAACATTATGTCATATGACACCCGTTTAGTATGTATAACACTATGTCACATAACACCAGTCTAGCATGTATACCATTATGTGACATAACACCAGTCTAGCATGTATAACATTATGCCACATAACACCAGTCTAGTATGTATAACATTATGTCACATAACACCAGTCTAGTATGTATAACATTATGTCACATAACACTATGTCACATAACACCAGTCTAGTGTTTATAACATTATGTCACATGACACCAGTCTTTTGATTCCCTCCCTCCCTCCATGCTATAATGGCACTATTAAACTACTCTCTGTGACATATTAAACCATGACTTAGTAATACAGCCCAAAGTAGCAACATGTTTCCAATTGTGGCTAGCCCTGTAATAAGTCATGGTGAAAATGGGATAATAGGTTAACGAGCACTTACAGAAAAAGAGCCCAGTTCTAAAGGAAAATCTGTGCAGATCTCCCAAACCACTTTATCAGGGTGTTTAATATGTTTTTCGTGTTTTTCAGTTTTTTATAATTTCTTGTTTGGGTGATTTACTGACCCGTGTGTCTTCTGAGGATTGTGTTCTGGGCTCCACCTCCAAGGGTTTACAGGCTTGGTCTGGCCTTTCTATTTACATGTGGTGTTTATGACACAATGCACAATGATTGTAATGTAATTATGTTCACTATTAAAATCGATTTTTTTACACATTACATATGGCAGCAACGTGCTGGCCTGGGAGAGAGGGAACATTGTGAAAGAGTAGATCTGGCTGACCATTTCTCTTTGAAACTGAGGATATAGTGGCCATTGTGTCCACATCGATAGGTAGCCTGGTCCCAGATGTCTTTGTGCTGTATTGCCAACTCCTATATTCTTTGCCATGACAACAACTGTAGGAGTTGGCAATACAGCACTAAGAGATCTGGAACCAGGCTACTGTGTAGAAACATTGCAACAAAGGGAGTCTGTGCAACATGATGTGTTTGATACTGTACTTCAGGGGAGTGGAGATGCAGCTCTCCATGTCTGCTGCCGAAAGACGGACCTGGAGATAGCCAAAGTCCTCATTGAGAATGGGGCCAATGTAGACATCCAAAATGTGAGTAGGCAGTGTATTAGTTTCCCCTTGCAAACAGGGAGACAAGACTATCACAGGCATGAGTAATCAAACTTAATATACTGTTCTCTGCACTGCATTCTGTTCTGGTAAACTTTCATAGACAAGACATTGGTATGGAGACAGTAAAAACATCTAGCACAGCTATTGGGTGTGGTTATTGTGGAGTTGTACATCTGTTGTTTCCTGTCTGACAGGAGGAAGGACAGACTCCTCTCCACATAGCTGCCTGGGAGGGAGATGTGCTGCTGCTGAAACTGTTCTACCAGAGCAAGGCCAACCCTAATGTCACTGACAAGGTGGGGGAGGAAGGACGGAAGCCCAACTGTATTATACAAAAAACCCTATCTTCTAAATCCCATTGTTTCAGCCATGTTTTAGACCTGTTTTTTTCCCGGATAATGATTAGGCCTAGTCCTAATCAAAAGCATGCTCAATGGAGATTTTCCATTGAAAGTGCCTCTTAATCCAAGACCAGGGTTCATCTCTGTCAGGGAAACTGGCCCATTTATGTATTGTATTGTAGTCCACCAGTGAGTTTCAATAGTCTTTTGCCATGTGCACCTTACCATTATCTGACCGCTAACCTCCAGATGGACAGGTCACCTCTGCACATCGCTGCAGAGCGTGGCCACACCAACGTGGTGGAGGTCCTCACAGAGAAGTTCAAGTCCAACGTGCTGGCCAGAACTAAGGTAGGTTACCACCACTACATCTTAACAAGCCATATGTGCAGTTACAGTATAGGACTATGATCTCATATGGAACCATGATTAAGATAATAAACCATATGAGTCCTGTGGCGGTTGTTAGATATACATTACATCTGTGTTTGGTTGGTACTGTAGTTGCTGTGATGGTGTCTGGCTACAGAAGCTGTAGTAGTCATTATTTACTGTGATGGTGTCTGGCTATAGAAGCTGTAGTAGTCATTATTTACTGTGATGGTGTCTGGCTATAGAAGCTGTAGTAGTCATTATTTACTGTGATGGTGTCTGGCTATAGAAGCTGTAGTAGTCATTAGTTACTGTGATGGTGTCTGGCTATAGAAGCTGTAGTAGTCATTATTTACTGTGATGGTGTCTGGCTATGGAAGCTGTAGTAGTCATTATTTACTGTGATGGTGTCTGGCTATAGAAGCTGTAGTAGCCATTAGTTACTGTGATGGTGTCTGGCTATAGAAGCTGTAGTAGTCATTATTTACTGTGATGGTGTCTGGCTATAGAAGCTGTAGTAGTCATTATTTACTGTGATGGTGTCTGGCTACAGAAGCTGTAGTAGTCATTATTTACTGTGATGGTGTCTGGCTATAGAAGCTGTAGTAGTCATTAGTTACTGTGATGGTGTCTGGCTATAGAAGCTGTAGTAGTCATTAGTTACTGTGATGGTGTCTGGCTATAGAAGCTGTAGTAGTCATTATTTACTGTGATGGTGTCTGGCTATAGAAGCTGTAGTAGTCATTAGTTACTGTGATGGTGTCTGGCTATAGAAGCTGTAGTAGTCATTAGTTACTGTGATGGTGTCTGGCTATAGAAGCTGTAGTAGTCATTAGTTACTGTGATGGTGTCTGGCTATAGAAGCTGTAGTAGTCATTAGTTACTGTGATGGTGTCTGGCTATAGAAGCTGTAGTAGTCATTATTTACTGTGATGGTGTCTGGCTATAGAAGCTGTAGTAGTCATTATTTACTGTGATGGTGTCTGGCTATGGAAGCTGTAGTAGTCATTATTTACTGTGATGGTGTCTGGCTATAGAAGCTGTAGTAGTCATTAGCATGAATAATGTAAAAGTCAGAGTTGGAAATCCCAAGCAGTTGATCCTCAAATTATAAAAATATCACATTTGTGTCCGTCTCTTTGTATGACCTTCTAAAACCAGTGTGCAGTCTTCCAGAGACTGTATATAAATCACAGTGTCTTCTCTTAGGATGGCAGCACCCTGATGCATGTGGCCTCCCAGTGTGGACACCCAGAGACCGCCCTCACCTTCCTGAAGAAAGGGGTCCCACTGCACATGCCCAATAAGGTACAAGAAGTCCAGGTGTCCAATGGGCACTTTAAAAAAAGTAGCATAAATCACTGGCCTGAAATTGTATTTGAATATCACGTCTTCAAATGCACTGCATTGTACAGATACTGTATGAGAATAGCCAAATATTTAGAATACATCATTATATATATATGATCCTTTCTTACTATGTTATTTAATGTATCCTATCATATGAACCCTACCTATAATTGATGTATCATACTCTGGTGTCACATCTCCACAGTCAGGTGCAATGTGTCTCCATGCTGCAGCCAAGCAAGGTCACACAGCTGTAGTGAAGTCTCTTCTCCTGAAAGGGGCACACGTGGACAGCACCACTAAAGACGGCCTGACGGGCCTACACATCGCTGTGCAGAACTGCAAGCCCCTCGTGGTGCAGATGCTACTGGGCTTTGGGGCTCAGGTCCAACTCAATGGAGGCAAGGTGAGACATACACTTATGTCCTAGAAACATACACAATCCAACATTTGTTCGTTTGTGCTGTGTATTTGACGATGGTGTGGAAAGTAATATGGTTTTTGTACCATAGTAACTGCTATTGTTGGCATGTGCTGCTAACCTCTACCCTCCCTTTGTCCTTCCTCTGCCCCTGCATGAAGGCCCAGGAGACCCCACTGCACATCGCTGCCAGAGTGAAGGAGGGGGAAAAGGTGGCTGAGATGCTGCTGAAGAGTGGGGCTGATGTCAACGCAGAGCAGGAGGTTAGAGCTCTCCCTTCACTGTGGCCAGAGATGAGTGGGTTTATCAGATCAGAGAGCTTATCTGAATCTGAAAGCAAGGCTGTTTGTTTGTGTTCCACATAAACTTCCAGCTCTCTCTCTCTCTCTCTCTCTCTCTCTCTCTCTCTCTCTCTCTCTCTCTCTCTCTCTCTCTCTCTCTCTCTCTCTCTCTCTCTCTCTCTCTCTCTCTCTCTCTCTCTCTCTCTCTCTCTCTCTCTCTCTCTCTCTCTCTCTCTCTCTCTCTCTCTCTCTCTCTCTCTCTCTCTCTCTGTATCAGAATGGGGAGACGGCAATGCATGTTGCTGCTCGCCACGGTGGACTGCGTATGATGAGAGCCCTGAAAGAGGAGGGAGGAGACCTCACCTGGAGATCTAAGGTAAAGTAGAAACACTTTTCTGTGTCTAACCAGTGTAACAATGACACATTGAGTCTATTTCCCACTTTCAGTAGTCTTAAACACTTCCTTTTTGTGGACATGTATGTGTTTTTTCATGTGGTTGTACTGTATGTAAGTGCCTTCGGAAAGTATTCAGACCTCTTTACTTTTTCCACATTTTGTTATGTTACAGCCCTATTCTTAAATTGATTCAATCCCCCCAAAATCCTCATCAATCTACACACAATACCCCATAATGACAAAGAGAAAACATGATTTATTTATTTTTTGCAAATATAAAACAGAAATACCTTATTTACATACGTATACAGACCCTTTGCTATGAGACTCGAAATTGAGCTCAGTTGCATCCTGTGTCCATTGATCATCCTTAAGATGTTTCTACAACTTGATTGGAGTCCACCTGTGGTAAATTAAATTGATTGGACAAGATTTGGAAAGGCGCACACCTGTCTATATAAGATCCCACAGTTGACAGTGCATGTCAGAGCAAAAACCAAGCCATGAGGTCGAAGGAATTGTCAGTAAAGCTCTGAGACAGGATTGTGTTGAGGCACAGATCTGGGGAAGGGTACCAAAAAATGTCTGCAGCATTGAAGCTCCCCAAGAACACAGTGGCCTTCATCTTTCATAAATGGAAGAAATTTGGAACCACCAAGACTCTTCCTAGAGCTGACCACCCCGCCAAACTGAGCAATCGGGGGAGAAGGGCCTTGGTCAGGGAGGTGACCAAGAACCCGATAGTCACTCTGACAGAGCTCCAGAGTTCCTCTGTGGAGATGGGAGAACCTTCCAGAAGGACAACCATCTCTGCAGAACTCCACCAATCAGGCCTTTATGGTAGGGTGGCCAGATGGAAGCCACTCCTCAGTAAAAGGCACATGACAGCCCGCTTGGATTTTTCCAAAAGGCACCTAAAGACTCTCAGACCATGAGAAACAAGATTCTCTGGTCTGATGAAACCAAGATTGAACTCTTTGGCCTGAATGCCAAGCACCACGTCTGGAGGAAACCTGGCACCATCCCTACGGTGAAGCATGGTTGGGGCAGCATCATGCTGTGGGGATGTTTTTCCGCGGCAAGGACTAGTCAGGATCGAGGCAAAGATGAACGGAGCAAAGTACAGAGAGATCCTTGATTAAAACCTGCTCCAGAGCACTCAGGACCTCAGACTGGGGCCAAGGTTCAGCTTCCAATAGGACAACGACCCTAAGCACACCGCCAAGACAATGCAGGAGTGGCTTCAGGACAAGTCTCTGAATGTCCTTGAGTGGCCCAGCCAGAGCCCGGACTTGAACCAGATCTAACATCTCTGGAGAGAACTGAAAATAGCTGTGCAGCAATGCTGCCCATCCAACCTGACAGAGCTTGAGAGGATCTGCAGAGAAGAATGGGAGAAACACCCCAAATAGAGATGTGCCAAGCTTGTAGCGTCATACCCAAGAAGACTCAATGCTGTAATTGCTGCCAAAGGTGCTTCAACAAAGTACTGAGTAAAGGGTCTGAATACTTATGTAAATGTGATATTTCCGTTTTTTATGGAGTATTGTGTGTAGATTGATGAGGGGGAAAAAACTATTTAATCCATTTTAGAAGAAGGCTATAACCTAACAAAATGTAGAAAGTCAAGGGGTATGAATACTATCCGAAAGCACTGTATGTGCATGCATGCATGTGTGTGTTTATATATGTGTGTGTTTCTGTATTCATAGGCTGGAGAGAACCCTCTCCATGTCGCTGTGCGCCATTGTCATGCCCGTGTGGTGGAGGATATTCTCACCTATCTGACCAGTGAGAGAAGCCGTGAGGAAGCCCAGTGCTGTGTGAGCCAGGGGAACAGGGTGAGAATAAGACTCATGATAATAATCATTTATGCCATTTCACAGACCGTTTTTATCCAAAGAGACTTATCCAGTGGGATTAAAACCCGCCACTCTGGCGTTGCAAGCGCCGTGCTCTACCGACTGAGCCACACAGGACCAGATGATGGGATAGCGGTTCTATTATAAAAATATTACTGTGATCATTGTTCTATTATAGAAATGTTTTTCCATTTTGCATTTTCCATTTACATTTCCCTGAAATTTGGCCAACTCCTCTTTGTATGTCACTTTATTTGTTGATTTTGACGTACCAGTTTTCTATTGTTGTGTGACTGCAGAAAGGGGAGACATCGTTGCACTTGGCTGCTGAGCTGCAGAAGGAGAGTGTCCACAGAGAAGGAGAAGACGTACACATTATCAAGACTCTGATGGAATATAATGCAGACATCACTGCAGCAACCAGAGAGGTATGGCACAAGGAACAGTCTGATATCATGATTTGTATCTTTGTATTTGTGTGTCAACAATAGCTATAGCTTTTTATTAATTTGTCTACAAACACCCTATGCATTGCGCCGATAGTGTTAAACAACTTGGTGGGAATTGTAACATGGATCATGTTATGGAGGATCGCTACAATACAATCCCAAAAAATGTAAAGTTTTCAAGATTATACTTTCAGTATAGAGTAAAAACTGTGATGTTGATGTGAAGTGAATTATCCCTTTAAGCAATGCTGTACACTACAGCAGATGGAGGTACAGTACAATATGTTCTGTTTGGTAGCTGAATTGTAGTTAGATGTTCTGGTGTATGTTATTGAGGTGTACAGGTAAATCTGTGTCTTATTCGGTTTCTCCCTGCTCTCGGCTGGTCCTGTAGTCCTGTGAGACTCCCTTTCACTACTGTGCCAGAGTGGGCAACACTGACGTCCTACAGGAGATGCTCAACCGTGTTCCCTCCAGTCGCCTGCAGATGGCAGTCAACAAGCACTCCAAGGTACTGATAGAATTGTGTTACTTGGGTGTTACTGGAGAGTTTCTCATGATATTTAAATATTGGTTTACTGCTGTAAAATAACTGGTACTGCTGTTAAATGGGTATTTTGCGGGTGAGTATAATTCCGAAGTGGCATGAACTGTCTTCTGCCTTATGGTTATGTAGTGTTATTGTTTTACTGAGAGGGCACTCTCTGTGGGCCCATACAGAATGGCTGGTCCCCGTTGTTATTGGCTTCTGAGAGAGGTCACACAGAGGTTGTTAGAATCCTGCTTCAGAACCACGCCAGGGTGGACGTCTTTGATGAGGTGAGGGCCCTGGAATGTTTCAGACTTTTCCATTGGCTAATTCAATATACTGTACCACAACTTAACTCTGTCTCTTAAACTCTGCCACTGCCTGCTGAGCTGTAAAACGTTCATTTTGCTGAGTCACTGCAATGTGGTCATCATGACTCAAGCAGGATAAAAGCCAAAGAAGATATAACATCGTCATGTCTGTGCTGCGTGACCTAATGAACAAAACCCTGATGTATCCTACAGGACGGCGAGGCAAATCTCCTCTTACAAAACCAAAACTAGCGTTTGTTATGGGACATGTTTACATAGTCCCTCCCTGTTACGGTTTCTTCCGTTTGGCGCCTAATGAACACAACTCTGATGTATCCGACAGGACGGCAAGGCAGCTCTCCACTTGGCAGCAGAGCGGGGCCACGAGGACATTGCTGACATTCTGCTGTCCCATAAGGCCTTTGTGAACGCCAAGACCAAGCTGGGCCTCACTCCACTACACCTGGGGGCCCAGAACGGCTCTGCCAGCCTGGTCAGACAACTGGTGGAGACACACCTGGCCAGCATCGACGCTCTCTCCCTGGTCAGTGAGCTGAGCAATGACCCCTCAACTATGGAGGTCTAGAGAACGTCCCTAGTCATAGGAAATAAAATAGTACATTTGGTTATTATTGGGGCAGATGTCATATATATTCTCATAGGCATCTGTGTGTAACCTTGTTTAACCTGAACTCACAAGCTCACATTCTGTTCTATTATATTGAAGTGAAACGAAACGAGCGTTGGGGTCAGTCGAGTTTCACAAGGCTAATCTGTGTGCTCAAGGGAAATAAAGTTATTATCGAACACCTAGCAAAGTCTCTTGCCATATCTTTCACTTTCTTAAGAAACACTTTTATTTGTCCACTCCTGATCCATAAAGAGAAATAAGGTGTTCTGAACCTCTGTGTTTGACCCCCAGACTAAGCAGACTCCTCTCCACCTCGCTGCCATCAGTGGACAGCTGGATGTGTGCAGCAGCCTGCTGCATCTCAGAGCAGACATCACTGCCACAGACATAGTGAGTCTGTTTCTCTGTCGGACACTGCCTTTGTCTGTGTGTGGCTGTTAAATAGACAAAATAAAATGTAAATCTTGCCTGAAGGAAATTTCTCTGTAGTCGTAACTTCAACAATCTCATTTTACATACCAAGTCCTGGTCTAATTTCTTCGTTATTTTACCTGTGACTTTCCTATCAGCATGGCCAGATTCCCCCCTGGTTGCATTTAACTATTATTCATCCATCTATCCTAGCAGACGCACTTATCCAGAGCAATTAGGGTTGAGTGTCTTACTGAAGGGCACATCGACAAATTTGCCACATAGTCAGCTCTGGGCTTTGAACCAGCAACTTTTCAGTTATTGGCCCAACACGCTTAACCAGTAGGCTACCGGCCGCCTATCCCCCCATCCATATATCCATTCATTGGTTAATTCAGTTAGTCATCCATCCATCCTTCCATTAATTTATGTCTCTCGTCCCCAGCACGGCCAGACGCCCCTCCACCTGGCTGCAGAGAACGACCATTCTGAGGTGGTCAAGCTGTTCCTGAAGCACCGTCCAGAGCTGGCCACCCTGGCCAACGTGGAGGGGGCCACCTGCACCCATATCGCTGCGGCCAAGGGCAGCCTGGCCGTCATCAGGGAGCTGCTCAAGTTCAAACAGGGGGGAGTGACCACGCTGAGTAACAAGGTCAGAGGTCAGGGGTTAGGAGTCACAAGGAGTCAGGAAGTAGTGTTTCTCTGTGCTTGGCTGAAAATGTAACATGGAAACAGAACAATAGAGAATTACAATGTTATGGAATAACACAATAATTCCACAACAATGTCAGAGGGCAGGAGGGTTTTGCTCTGTTTTAATTTTTTTATTTTATTTTACCTTTATTTATACAGGTTTTTCTCATTGAGAGGAAACAATTACACTCTTCTATGATATATACATCGATCAAGTATTTAAACTCCACCAACGAAACTAGATCATCACATTTTTAAATGTTTAGGAGAGAATTCCAGGACCACAGAGCTAAGTAACTAAAACTATTTCTAGTTCTAATTTTTGGTACTGTTAGAAGCAAATGAGAATGGGACCTTAATTGATATTTATTTACTGACCTGACTAAAAAAAGAACAGAGATAAAATTGCATTTTACCCGAAATGGCCTTATAAATCAGTGTATACCAGTGTTTAAGCCTACGCAAGGTCAATGACGACCAGCCAACAGCGCTGTAGAGATCACAATGATGTGTTAGACGTTTTTGATTTGTAATGAACCTGAGGGCTGCATGATACACTGAATCAAGTGGTCTCAGGGTAGTGGTTGAGGCCTGCATGTATATAACATCACCAAAATCTAAAACCGCCAGTAGTGTATATCGTACCAGCACCTTCCTGCCTCAAAGAGAAACCAGCCTTATGCCGGTAATAAAAACCTTGTTTCAGCTTGAGCTTCCTTATAAAGTTCTCTACATGCACAGTGAAGCTCAGCTTATCATCAACCCACACACTCAAATATTTGTACACTTTAACTTGCTCTATAGTATGTCCAGCCAATGTAGCAGTGACATGATTAGTAACATGTCTGGCATTTGAAAGTACCATGCATTTTGTTTTACCTGAATTTAGAACCAGCTTTAAATCATACAGATTCTGTTGTATGATGTTAAATGCTCTTTGGGCATTTTCAAAAGCTAAAGATAAACTACTACCACTTGAATAAAGAACAGTATCAGCTGCATAAAAATGAACATATGCTGTTTCAATAAGATCCCCAATGTTGTTGATATACAAAATGAACAACAGTGGGCCCAAAATAGATCCTTGCAGAACACCTGAGCACACCTCTATGGACTCAGATTTACAACCATCCGCCATTGCGCATTGTGTATGATTTGATAGGTTATTTATAAACCAATCTAGAGCATGACCAGTAATTCCACAACATGTTCTTGTCTGAAATGGAACATAGTACTGTAACGGTGTATGAATTATAATATGAGTGGCTTGGCTGGCCATAGAAAAGAAAGGAAAGTGACAGAGAAAATATTCCCTTATTGATGCGCAATGAATGGGCTGAAAAGATTTGGCATGGGCCCTCGGATCCTCAAAAAGTTCTACAGCTGCACCATTGAGAAGATCTTGACTGGCTGCATCACTGCTTGTTATGGCAAATGCACAGCCCTCAAGCGCAAAGCGTTACAGAGGGCGGTGCAGATGGCCCAGTACATCACTGGAGAGTGATGGTGTCCTGCATCAGATGACCTGGCCTCCACAATCCCCCGACCTCAAACAAATTGAGATGGTTTGGGATGTGTCAGACCGCAGAGTGAAGGAAAAGCAGCCAACAAGTGCTCAGCATATGTGGGAACTCCTTCAAGACTGTTAAAAAAAATTCCAGGTGAAGCTGGTTGAGAGAATGCCAAGAGTGTGCAAAGCTGTCATCAGGGCAAAGGGTAGCTATTTGAAGAATCTCAAATATAGAATATATTTTGATTTATTTAACACTTTTTTGGTTACTACATGATTCCATTTGTGTTATTTCATAGTTTTAATGTCTTCACTATTATTCTACATTGTAGAAAATAGTAAAAATAAACAAAAACCCTTTAATGAGTAGGTGTTCTAAAACCTTTGACCAATAGTGTATACACACATAACACATACACATACAGTTGAAGTCGGAAGTTTACATACACCTTAGCCAAACACATTTAAACTCCGTTTTTCATCTTCCAGTTAAGTTATCTTCAGAAAAATGTACCTATCTAGGAATTGTAGTTACCAAACAATACTCCTTACTATTTAAAGAGAATTTCCCCTCTCTGATGCAAAAACTCAAGACAAACATACAATTTTGGAGAACTCTCCCAATTTCTCTGCTCGGAAGAATTAATGCCATTAAAATGGTCTTCCTCCCATAACTGCTCTACCTATACCAGAACATCCCAGTATTCATACCTAAATCCTTTCATAAACAACTGGACTCAATTATCAATCCTTTCATCTGGGATTATAAAACACACAGGATAGGTAAAAAACACCTCTGCAAATCCAAAATGGAAGGAGGATTGTCTCTCCCAAATTTTAAATTTTATTATTGGGCCGCTAACCTCCGCGCTGTTACGTTTTTGTTGGATGATGCACGTCCGTCACCCAGCTGGCTTAGTATGGAGCGGGAGGAGTGTCACCCCTTCTCTATTGGTGCTGTGATTTTGTCGCCTGTCAATCTGGAGAGGTCACTTTATCGTAACAATCCTATTATACATAGCACAGTCCGAATCTGGAAGCAAATTAAAACCCACTTTGAGCTTAGACCAATGTCATTCATGCTCCCTGTTGCCAGGAACCCCTCCTTTGCCCCCTCTAACCTTGATAACACCTTTGAGCAATAGGGAGAGTTGGGGATAAGTACCATAGGGGATTTATATATAGAAGGGACCTTTGCTTCCTTTGAGTTGCTGAGGGAAACTTATAATCTTCCCAGAAGTAACTTTTCAGATACCTACAAATCAGAGACTATGTTAGAAAACACCTCCCAACATTTGGGAACGCTAAGCCTTCCATGTTTGACGGATGCATAAAAAAATCGTGTCACGTTCCTGACCTTGTTTTCCTTTTGTATAGTTGTGTTTAGTGGGTCAGGACGTGAGCTGGGTGGGCAGTCTGTGTTGTTTGTTCTATGTTAAGTGTCAGGTTTAATTGACCTTGTATGGCTCTCAATCAGAGGCAGGTGTTTTACGTTTCCCTCTGATTGAGAACCATATATAGGTAGGTTGTTTCACATTGTTTGTTGTGGGTGGTTGTCTTCCGTGTCTGTTGCACCACATGGGACTGTTTCGGTTTGTCGTTCGTGTATGTAGTCAGTTCGTGCGTTCTTCGTATATTGTAAGTTCTCAAGTCCAGGTCTGTCTACATCGTTTATTTGTTTTGTAGTTTGTTGAAGTGTTTTCGTGTTTCGTCTATCATTTAAATAAATCAGTGTCAAACTATCACGCTGCGCATTGGTCCTCTGATCCTTCTCGCCTCTCCTCGTCTGAGGAGGAGGACGAAGTAGACGATCGTTACACATCCCCCACCTCAGACAAACTGATATCTCGTTTATATGATGCTTTTCAATCGGTTAGCACACCTTCTACAGATGCCATTAAGGCAAAATGGGAGGAAGAACTAGCGACTGACATTTCGGTGGCAGACTGGGAAGATAGCTTGGAGTATATCCACACCTGCTCCATTAACTCCAGACATCGTCTCATACAATTCAAGGTATTACACAGACTATTCCAAAACCAAACTGCATAGGATATTTCCTGATACATCCCCCATGTGTGATAAATGTCAGGCTGCACAGGGTACACTACTCCACTGCTTTGCCCTATGCTCTAGCTTGTATGGTTACTGGTGTGGAATTTTTAGGATCCTCTCTGAAGTTCTGGAGACTTCAATTGACCCAGACCCGCTTCTGATAATCCTGGGAGTGTCTGATTCCCTAAACGAATTAACCAACCCTCAAAAACAACTCATCTCTTAGTCTCATTTCGGCAAAAAAACTAATCTTGTTGTTTTGGAAAAAGGAAGCGCCCACTACCAAATTATGGCTCAGCGAATTGGCAAACACTGTACACTTAGAAAGGATTAGATATATTCTGAACAATAAATTATCAACATTTGGTCAAATCTGGCAGCCTTTCCTCTCTTACTTGGACCATTCGGCGCTGTGAATTTGTACTTTTTAACGCACTTTCAATTGTAATATTTTAATCCACCTTTGGGCAGCATGTGCTGGCACCGCCACCTGAGCAGTCGGGAGGGGAATAAGGGGAAGGGATAAAGGGGGGAGGGGAGAAGTGGGGGAGGGATAAAGGGGGAATAAGTGGGGGGTGACATCTACCCTCTTTCTTTCTACCTGTCCTTGTTCTGGATGTCTTGTTTTGTAATATTTGTTTTGTACCCAGAACTCTGGGTCTTTTTGTTTCTGTCTGCTCTTTTATGTTTAGTTAAAAATTGTATACCTGCCTTTTATACCTATACACCATTCCTGTGTGTGTTCAATAAAAAATATTTGAACAAACTCAGTTTTTCACAATTCCTAACATTTAATCCTAGTAAAAAGTCCCTGTCTTAGGTCAGTTAGGATCACCACTTTATTTTAAGAATGTGAAATGTCAACATAATATTAGAGAATTATTTATTTCAGCTTTTATTTCTTTCATCACATTCCCAGTGGGTCAGAAGTTTACATATACTCAATTAGTATTTGGTACCATTGACTTTAAATTGTTTAACTTGGGTCAAACATTTTGGTAGCCTTCCACAAGCTTCCCACAATAAGTTGGGTGAATTCTGGCCCATTCCTCCTGACAGAGCTGGTGTAAGTGAGTCAGGTTTGTAGGCCTCCTTGCTCGCATATGCTTTTTCAGTTCTGCCCACACATTTTCTATAGGATTGAGGTCAGGGCTTTGTGATGGCCATTCCAAAACCTTGACTTTGTTGTCCTTTAGCCATTTTGCCACAACTTTGTAAGTATGCTTGGGTTCATTGTCCATTTAGAAGACCCATTTGCGACCAAGCTTTAACTTCCTGACCGATGTCTAGAGATGTTGCTTCAATATATCCACATCATTTTTCTCCCTGATGATGCCATCTATTTTGTGAAGTGTACCAGTCCCTCCTGCAGCAAAGCACCCCCACAACATGATGCTGCCACCCCCGTGCTTCACGGTTGGGATGGTGTTCTTCGGCTTGCAAGCGTCCCCCTTTTTCCTCCAAACATAACGATGGTCATTATGGCCAAACAGTTCTATTTTTGTTTCATCAGACCAGAGGACATTTCTCCAAAAAGTACAAACTTTGTCCCCATGTGCAGTTGCAAACCGTAGTCTGGCTTTTTTATGGCGGTTTTGGAGCAGTGGCTTCTGCTGAGCGGCCTTTCAGGTTATGTCGATATAGGACTTGTTTTACTGTGGATATCGATACTTTTGTACCTGTTTCTCCAGCATCTTCACAAGGTCCTTTGCTGTTCTGGGATTGATTTGCACTTTTCGCACTATAGTACGTTCATCTCTAGGAGACAGAACGTGTCTCCTTCCTGAGCGGTGTGACGGCTGTGTGATCCCATGGTGTTTATACTTGCGTACTATTGTTTGTACAGATGAACGTGGTACCTTCAGGCTTTTGGAAATTGCTCCCAAGGATAAACCAGATCTGTGAAGGTCTACAAAAAAGGTCTTGGCTGATTTCTTTTGATTTTCCCACGATGTCAAGCAAAGAGGCACTGAGTTTGAAGGTAGGCCTTGAAATACATTCACAGGTACACCTCCAATTGACTAAAATTATGTAAATTAGCTTATCAGAAGCTTCTAAAGCCATGACATCATTTTCTGGAATTTTCCAAGCTGTTTAAAGGCACAGTCAACTTAGTTCATGTAAACTTCTGGCCCACTGGAATTGTGATACAGTGAATTATAAGTGAAATAATCTGTTTTTTATTTTACTCTTATTATCTTATTATTATCTTTCCTGATGCCTAGTCACTTTACCCTGCCTTCATGTACATATCTACTTCAAATACCTTATTATTATCTATCCTGATGCCTAGTCCCTTTACCCTGTAACAGCAGCACATTGATCTGGTACTCCCTGTAATAGCAGCACATTGATCTGGTACTGGTACTCCCTGTTTATAGCAGCACATTGATCTGGTACTGGTGCTCCCTGTAATAGCAGCAAATTGATCTGGTACTCCCTGTAATAGCAGCACATTGATCTGGTACTGGTACTCCCTGTTTATAGCTCTATTCTTGTGTATTTTATTCCTCTTGTGTTACTATGTATATACACTGCTCAAAAAAATAAAGGGAACACTTAAACAACACAATGTAACTCCAAGTTGCTGGAGGTCATTTTGCAGGGCTCTGGCAGTGCACCTCCTTGCACAAAGGCGGAGGTAGTGGTCCTGCTGCTGGGTTGTTGCCCTCCTACGGCCTCCTCCACGTCTCCTGATGTACTGGCCTCTCCTGGTAGCGCCTCCATGCTCTGGACACTACGCTGACAGACACAGCAAACCTTTTTGCCACAGCTCGCATTGATGTGCCATCCTGGATGAACTGCACTACCTGAGCCACTTGTGTGGGTTGTAGACTCCGTCTCATGCTACCACTAGAGTGAAAGCACCGCCAGCATTCAAAAGTGACCAAAACATCAGCCAGGAAGCATAGGAACTGAGAAGTGGTCTGTGGTCACCACCTGTATAACCATTCCTTTTTTGGGGGTGTCTTGCTAATTGCCTATAATTTCCACCTTTTGTCTATTCCATTTGCACAACAGCATGTTAAATTTATTGTCAATCAGTGTTGCTTCCTAAGTGGACAGTTTGATTTCACAGAAGTGTGATTGACTTGGAGTTACATTGTGTTGTTTAAGTGTTCCCTTTATTTTTTTGAGCAGTGTATATATATATATTTTTTGACTCTGCAATGTTGGGAAGGGCTCGTAAGTAAGAATTTCACCTTAAAGTCTACACCTGTTGTATTTGGTGCACGTGACAAATATAATATAATTTGATATGATAATCAAAGGGATAAGGGGTGATTGATAAGCTTAGTCACCAGCTTGACTGTTTTATCCATTCTGTCCACTTTCCTTCATCCCCAGACCAATGGCTCCTGTCCTCTGCACCTGGCGTCTGCTGGGGGACACACCGAGGTGGTGAAGGTCCTCCTGGAGGCTGGGGCGTCTGTAGCTGAAGAGGACGCAGTGAGTGATGAAGAGAACACAACCTCACCTGGGGTGGACTGACCAAAGACTGACCGCAGACTGACCAGAAATTATGCACTGTTACTGACTAGCTACATTTATTCAATTTAGTTTTAGGGTGTCATACAAAACCCAGTCTACAGGAAAGAATAGCTCAACAGAGATTGATTCATTCAAAAGTAGCTCAGATCGATTCATGCAAAAGCTTATTAACTTTCTCATCTTCACAGGAAGGGATGACAGCCATTCACTTGGCAGCCAAGAACGGTCACACACACATCATGGACGTGCTGAAGGGAAGCATCTCCTTTAAGATCACCAGCTCCAAGGTATCTGTCCCTACTCTTAAAACTAGAAAATGTTAACTACAGTAGGATACCTTATATACTGTAGTAGATACATTTGTTTAGGTATGTTGATTTGATGTGTAACTATGATCCCAGACAGGGTTGACTGCGTTGCATGTAGCAGCCCATTTTGGTCAGGTGGACTTTGTCTCAGAGATCCTTACCAAGGTGCCGGCCACCATGCGCAGTGACATCCCTAACAGTAGGGAGGGAATACCAGTGCAGCAGCCCCCTTCAGAGGTAGGTAACGTTATAGTGCCAACCCCACAACTCACTTATGACCAGAAAATCAACAGTCTTCCCCCATGAATAAAAGAGTCCTTCATAAAAAGTCCTTACTTGTGTGTGTGTGTGTGTGTGTGTGTTCCAGTCAGGATACACTCCCCTGCACCTGGCTGCCCAGTCTGGCCATGAGAGTGTGGTGAGATTGCTGCTCAACTCCCCTGGTGTACAGGCAGACAAAGTGACAGACATACAGGTAAGCTTTTTTTGTGTGTGTGCATGCGCGTTAGTGAATATGTGTGCATATAGCAATGCGCATGTCCCCATCGCGACGTCCCCCAAAGGCTAACTTGGTAGCCCCGGTCTACTAACTGCTAGCTTGCCTGCCCCGGTCTGCTAACTGCTAGCCCCTGCTAACTGCTTGCTTGCTAACCCGGGCTGGTAACTGCTAGCTTGTTTAGCCCCGGCCTACTAACTGTTGGCGTGGTAGCATCGGCCTGCTAACTTTCTGTAAATTACTACAACTACAATACCTCTTTCGCCATCTGGCTTGGATCCTTAGTCGACACGGCGCCCCGCCGCACCACCACGACAGTTCTGCCGACAAATACTCCATCCGCTGTGCCTTCAACCGGCCAATGTCGGACGTCGGAGCAGACGCTTCTACTAGCCCCGGGCTACTAACTTTAAACGCTGTGTCGCTAGCGTAGTAACGACTACTCCGCGGCTTCCCTGTTCCTTCTATTGCTGTCCCCTGAACCCTATGATCACTTGGCTACATAGCTGATGCCTGCTGGACTGTCCATTAATCACGGTACTCCATTCTGTTTATTTTTTTTTATTTTTTTATCTGTCGGCCCCAGCTGCGAACTCAGGCTCTGTGTGAAGTTAACCAACCCTCTCTGCCCATTCATCGCCATTTTACCTGCTGTTTCAGCTGATTAGCTGTTGTCTCACCCGTTGTTGTCTTAGCTAGCTCTCCAAATCAACACCTGTGATTACTCTATGCCTCGCTGTATGTCTCTCTCATATGTCAATATGCCTTGTATACTGTTGTTTAGGTTAGTTATCATTGTTTTAGTTTACAATGGAGCCCCTAGTTCTACTCATTATACCTCTGATACCGCTTTTGTCCCACCTCCCACTCATGCGGTGACCTCACCCATTATAACCAGCTTATCCAGAGATACAACCTCTCTTATCATCACTCAGTGCCTGGGCTTACCTCTGCTGTACCCGCACCCCACCATACCCCTGTCTGCACATTATGCCCTGAATCTATTCTACCACTCCCAGAAATCCACTCTAGGCGACCAGTTTTGATAGCCTTTAGCCGTACCCTCATCCTACTCCTCCTCTGTTCCTCGGGTGATGTGGAGGTAAACCCAGGCCCTGCGTGTCCCCAGGCACCCTCATTTGTTGACTTCTGTGATAGAAAAAACCTTGGTTTCATGCATGTCAACATCAGAAGCCTCCTCCCTAAGTTTTTTTTTACTCACTGCTTTAGCACACTCCGCCAACCCTGATGTCCTTGCAGTGTCTGAATCCTGGCTTAGAAAGGCCACCAACAATACACCTCCGCCGTTTTCAATCTGGATCTCAGCGATCACTGCCTCATTGTCTGTAGCCGCTATGTGTCTGCGGTCAAACGAGCACCCCTCATCACTGTCAAACGTTCCCTAAAACACTTCTGCAAGCAGGCCTTTCTAATCGACCTGGCCCGGGTATCCTGGAAGGATATCGACCTCATCCCGTCAGTCGAGGATGCCTGGTCATTCTTTAAAAGTAAATTCCTCACCATCTTAGATAAGCATGCCCCATTCAAAAAATGCAGAACTAAGAACAGATATAGCCTTTGGTTCACTCCACACCTGACTGCTCTTGACCAGCACAGAAACATCCTGTGGCGGACTGCAATAGCATCAAATAGTCCCCACGATATGCAACTGTTCAGGGAAGTCAGGAACCAATACACGCAGTCAGTCAGGAAAGCAAAGGCTAGCTTTTTCAAGCAGAAATTCGCATCCTGTAGCTCTAACTCCAAAAAGTTTTGGGACACTGTAAAGTCCATGGAGAACAAGAGCACCTCTTCCCAGCTGCCCACTGCACTGAGGCTAGGTAACACGGTCACCACTGATAAATCCATGATAATCGAAAATTTCAATAAGCATTTCTCAACGGCTGGCCATGCCTTCCTCCTGTCTACTCCAACCCCGGCCAACAGCTCCGCCTCCCCCGCAACTACTCGCCCAAGCCTCCCCAGCTTCTCCTTCACCCAAAATCCAGACAGCAGATGTTCTGAAAGAGCTGCAAAACCTGGACCCGTACAAGTCAGCTGGGCTAGACAATCTGGACCCTCTCTAAAACTATCCGCCGCCATTGTTGCAACCCCTATTACCAGCCTGTTCAAACTCTTTCGTATCGTCCGAGATCCCTAAAGATTGGAAAGCTGCCGCAGTCATCCCCCTCTTCAAAGGGGGTGACACCCTAGACCCAAACTGTTACAGACCTATATCCATCCTGCCGGCCTTAAGTCTTCGAAAGCCAAGTTAATAAACAGATCACTGACCATTTCGAAATTTACCGTACCTTCTCTGCTGTGCAATCCGGCTTCCGAGCCGGTCACGGGTGCACCTCAGCCACGCTCAAGGTAATAAACGATATCATAACCGCCATCGATAAAAGACAGTACTGTGCAGCCGTCTTCATCGACCTGGCCAAGGCTTTCGACTCTGTCAATCACCGTATTCTTATCAGCAAACTCAATAGCCTTGGTTTTTCTCATGACTACTTCTCAGACAGAGTTCAGTGTGTCAAATCGGAGGGCCTGTTGTCCGGACCTCTGGCAGTCTCTATGGGGGTGCCAAAGGGTTCAATTCTCGGGCCAACTCTTTTCTCTGTATATATCAATGATGTCGCTCTTGCTGCGGGTGATTCCCTGATTCACCTCTACACAGACGACACCATTCTGTATACTTCTGGCCCTTCCTTGGACACTGTGCTAACTAACCTCCAAACGAGCTTCAATGCCATACAACACTCCTTCCGTGGCATCCAACTGCTCTTAAACGCTAGTAAAACCAAATGCATGCTTTCAAATCAAAATCAAATCAAATCAAATTTATTTGTCACATACACATGGTTAGCAGATGTTAATGCGAGTGTAGCGAAATGCTTGTGCTTCTAGTTCCGACAATGCAGTAATAACCAACAAGTAATCTAACCTAACAAATCCACAACTACTACCTTATACACACAATTGTAAAGGGATAAAGAATATGTACATAAAGATATATGAATGAGTGATGGTACAGAACGGCATAGGCAAGATGCAGTAGATGGTATAGAGTACAGTCTATACATATGAGATGAGTAATGTAGGGTATATAAACATAAAGTGGCATAGTTTAAAGTGGCTAGTAAAACATGTATTATATAAAGATGGCAAGATGCAGTAGATGATATAGAGTACAGTATATACATATACATACATATGAGATGAGTAATGTAGGGTATATAAACATAAAGTGGCAAAGTTTAAAGTGGCTAGTGATACATGTATTATATAAAGATGGCAAGATGCAGTAGATGATATAGAGTACAGTATATACATATACATACATATGAGATGAGTAATGTAGAGTATATAAACATAAAGTGGCAAAGTTTAAAGTGGCTAGTGATACATGTATTATATAAAGATGGCAAGATGCAGTAGATGATATAGAGTACAGTATATACATATACATACATATGAGATGAGTAATGTAGGGTATTTAAACATTATATTAAGTGGCATTGTTTAAAGTGGCTAGTGATACATTTTTACATAATTTCCATCAATTCCCATTATTAAAGTGGCTGGAGTTGAGTCAGTATGTTGAACCGTTCACTGCCCGCACCCGCCCGCCCGACTAGCATCACCACCCTGGACGGTTCCGACCTAGAATATGTGGACAACTATAAATACCTAGGTGTCTGGCTAGACTGTAAACTCTCCTTCCAGACTCATATTAAACATCTCCAATCCAAAATAAAATCTAGAATCGGCTTTCTATTTCACAACAAAGCCTCCTTCACTCACTCCGCCAAACTTACCCTAGTAAAACTGGCTATCCTACCGATCCTCGACTTCGGCGATGTCATCTACAAAATAGCTTCCAACACTCTACTCAGCAAACTGGATGCAGTCTATCACAGTGCCATCCGTTTTGTTTTACCAAATCACCTTATACCATCCACCACTGCAACCTGTATGCTCTAGTCGGCTGGCCCTCGCTACATATTCGTCGCCAGACCCACTGGCTCCAGGTCATCTATAAGTCTATGCTAGGTAAAGCTCCGCCTTATCTCAGTTTACTGGTCACGATAACAACACCCACCCGTAGCACACGTTCCAGCAGGTATATCTCACTGATCATCCCCAAAGCCAACACCTATTTTGGCCGCCTTTCCTTCAGGTCTCTGCTGCCTGTGACTGGAACGAATTGCAAAAATTGCTGAAGTTGGAGAATTTTATTTCCCTCACCAACTTTAAACATCAACTATCTGAGCAGCTAACCGATCGCTGCAGCTGTACATAGTCCATCTATAAATAGCCCACCCAATCTACCTACCTCATCCCCATACTGTTTTTATTTTATTTACTTTTCTGCTCTTTTGCACACCAGTATCTCTACTTGCACATCATCATCTGCTCATTTATCACTCCAGTGTTAATCTGCTAAATTGTAATTATTCGCTCCTGTGGCCTATTTATTGCCTACCTCCTCGTGCCTTTTGCACACACTGTATATAGACTTTATTTTTTCTACTGTGTCATTGACTTGTTTATTGTGTTATTGGCTTGTTTATTGTTTACTCCATGTGTAACTCTGTGTTGTTTACTGTGTCACACTGCTTTGCTTTATCTTGGCCAGGACGCAGTTGCAAATGAGAACTTGTTCTCAACTAGCCTACCTGGTTAAATAAAGGTGAAATAAAATTGTAAAAAATAATAAAACAAGCAAACAGGCAAGGGAATAAAAAAATATTGCTAAAACCTATTTCTGAAATTCAAAATATCAGACATTTGAAAGCTCTAGTTTTGACCTTCATAATACCCCTGATGGCAGTAACTTTACAAGCACTAATTATGGTCAATTTAGCCTGAGAATAGTATCTAGTTATGGTAAGGGGTGAAATAAGTATAGCTAGTTATAATTGTAACGGTTTGGCAGATTATAAAAAGATCAGTCTTTACATGACTAAAAGAAAAGGAATATAACATATACTGTTTACAGGAAACTCACTCTACATCCTTAGATGAAGTTACGTGGAATAAGGAATGGGGTGGTGAAATAATTTTCTGTCATTGACAAAGGAACTCAAAGGATGTGATGATATTAATTAACAAAAAATTATATCTAAATGTGCAAATAATCAGGAATGATTCGCAAGGAAGGTGGATCCTTTTGAATATGAAAATGGATGAAAAAGAGATTTGGCTCATTAATCTATATAGTCCAAATCAGGATGATCTACACTTCTTTGAAAACATTTATACCAATTTATTGAACTTACATGCAACAAATTATCTAATCATTATGGTAGGAGACTATAACACGGTGTTAAGTACCTCAATGGACCGTAAAGCTAATCACTCTACAAACTATCATCACCGTGCCCTTAAGGAAATCACAAATATTATGGACACATTAGAAATTGTGGATATTTGGAGACTAAAAAAACCCGACCTAGTGAGATATACATGGAGGAGACTTAATCAAGCTAGTCGTCTTGACTACTTTCTTGTCTCTTTCTCTCATGCATCAAAGGTTAAAAAAGTTTTAATAGGAGACAGAATGCAAACGGATCAGCATCTAATTGGCATTCACATAACTCTTATAGATTTTCCACGTGGACGGGGATATTGGAAATTTAATCAAAGTTTACTGGAGGACAACTTATTTTTAACTAAGACAAAAGAATTTAGAACTGAATTTTTCCAGTATAATATAGGTTCAGCAAATCCCCTTATTGTTTGGGATACCTTTAAATGTACCTTCAGGGGTCATTCAATTCTATAATCATCAAAAATAAAAAAGCAGTTTCTGGCTAAAGAAACAAGACTAACAAGGGAAATCCATGAACTAATAGTACAGGTAGATAGCAATAAAAACGATACTACAGAGATACAAAATAAGTTAGAGGAAAAACAAAAAGAACTTAAGGAACTAATTCAAGAACGATCTAATGTAATCCTTTACAAAAATAAAGCGAACTGGATGGAATATGGAGAAAAATGCACAAAATCCTTCAGGAATCTCCAATACAGGAATGTTAACAAAAATAATTTGCAGAAACTCGTTACTGAAGACGGAGTCATCTATGATTCTCCGAATGATATTTTAAAAGAGGAAGCTAATTATTTTAGGCAGATGTTCTTTTCCATCTCATCCTCTCCCACTGAATGAAGATTAGGGTAAGGAATTCTTTCCAAATAATATAAAAATGGAAAATTAACAAAATGTACAGAAAGATCAGTGCGAAGGCCAAATTAGAGGAAAAACTTTTTGAGGCTATTAAACCCTTTCAGTCTGGAAAAACCCCAGGGCTTGATGGCATACCGGTAGAGGTATATCAAGTATTTTTTGATATACTAAAAGCTCCATTGTTAGATTGTTTTAACTACTCCTATAGAAATGGTAGTCTGTCAGGTACTCAGCAGGAAGGTCTGATTTCTCTATTATTTAAACAAGACCCAGATGGCAAATATAAAGACCCGGTCTATCTAAAAAAAACTGGAGGCCCCTTACACTTCAATGTTGTGATGCAAAAATACTAGTAAAATCCATAGCACTCACAATTAAAAGGGTTTTACCAGGTATTGTTCATCCTGATCAGACAGGATTTTTACATGGACGATACATTGGAGATAATATACGACAACTACTAGAAATAATAGAACATCATGAAACGTATAAGAAGCCAAGAATGGTATTTATAGCGGATTTTGAAAAGGCATTTGATAAAGTAAGACTGGATTTTATTTATAAATGCCTGGATTTTTTTCAATTTCGGTAATTCTCTTATGAAATGGGTAAAAATAATGTATAGCAACCCCAGGTGTAAAATAGTAAATAACAGCTACTTCTCAGAGTTTTGAATTGTCAAGAGGAGTTAAACAAGGGTGTCCGCTGTCACCATATCTATTCGTTATGGGCATCGAAATGCAAGCTATTAAAATCCCATCCAATAACAACATTCGAGGATTAGAAATCCAAGGCTTAAAAACAAAGGTGTCCATGTATGCCGATGACTCAAGTTTTATGTTAAGTCCGTAAGCTAGATCCCTGCAATTTCTCATTAAAGATCTAGATAAATACCTGTCTATTTATGGATAAATTGCCCTGATTAACTCCTTAGTCATATCTCAGTTTACTCACTTACTTATGGCGCTGCCTACTCCTGATGATTCGATTTTCAAATCATATGAGCAAAAAATATCTTGCTTTATCTGGGACGCTAAACCAGACAAAATAAAATGAGCCTATATATAATGAATATGAATTGGGTGGGTTGAGATTATTAAATATAAAAGCACTAAACCTCTCTCTAAAAGCTTCACTCATTCAAAAGTTTTATTTGAACCCTAAATGGTTCTCAAGTAGATTAATAAGAAAAGCTCATCCATTGTTTAAAAATTGCCTTTTTGCCTTTGTGCAGATTGCCATGTGTAAGGGCTGTCGTTCTCCTCTTCCTCAGATGAGGAGAGGAGAGAAGGATCAGTAGACCAAAATGCAGCATTCGGGAAATAAGCCATCTTTTATTTGAACACGACGATGGCAACACGAAAAACAAAACACTTTCAAAATTACAAAACAAAAAAACGACGTAGACGAAAAAACCTGAACATGAACTTACATAACTGACGTAAAACTCACGGACAGGAACAGAACTACATCAAAACGAAACGAACATCCAAACAGTCCCATATGGTGCAAACATAACACAGATACGGAAGACAATCACCCACCAACAAACAGTGAGAAAACACCTACCTAAATATGACTCTTAATTAGAGGAACGCCAAACACCTACCTCTAATTAAGAGCCATACCAGGCAACCCAAAACCAACATAGAAACAGAAAACATAGACTGCCCACCCAAAACACATGCCCTGACCATAATACACATACAAAAACAACATAAAACAGGTCAGGACCGTTACACCATGTTTCATTTTCGATTAATTGAAAATGATACTTTTTTCAAAGTATCTGTGTTTTTCAAACAAGTATTGCAGAGCTGGCTACAATTTCAATTTCATCCCCCTGAAAAGATACAACAAATATTATGGCTGAACTCAAATGTACTGGTTGATAAAATACCTGTATTTATGGGAAAGATGTTTGAAAAGGTATTGTGTTCTTAAATTATATTGTAAATTGTAATGGTAGAGTTATTTCCTTCATGGAGTTATCAGAATTGTACGGGAAGGTCTGCTCAATCCAAGAGTACAACCAATTGATTACAGCATTGCCCATTAAAATGGAGGAGGTGTGTGGCAGCGGGAGGAGGTAGGGAACTGGTCTGTCTGCCCAATATAAAGGATCAAAACTGGCGAAGGAATAAAAATATCATAAATAGGAAAGTATACCAGTTTCATTTGAGGACCAGGATGTTGACAACTGTGCCATACAGATTGCAAAATAGTTGGGAAGAGATTTTTGATGTACCGATTCTATGGTACAGGGTGTATGAGTTGATATATAAAACAACGCAAGATTAAAGACTTTGTGCTTTTCAGCTAAAATTATTATATAGAATTCTTGTCACCAACAAAATGTTGAATATTTGGGGCATAAAATCATCGAAGCTCTGCAGATTTTTTTGTGAGGATACAGAATCAATAGATCATTTATTTTGGCATTGCCCTCAGGTAGCCTGTTTCTGGTCTCAGGTTCAGGAATGGTTGAAAATGCATAACATTGATCTAAAATTGACCCTAGAAATAGTACTGTTAGGAGATCTGGAGAGACCGGGTCAGTCAATTACTAATACTCTTAGTAAAAGTATTTATCTTCGACACGCAATCTGTAGATTCGATTCGATTAGATAGATTGAAATTGTACGTTAAACATCATAGCATAGTTGAAAGACGTGTTGCGTAGAAACACGAAGTGGGTGGCCAGCAGAGATAGATGGGATGGGCTGAGGGAAGCTGAGGGAAGCTGGTATGTGGAGTTGGAGACAAGTGGGAGTGGAGTTTCTGTGTGAGAGAGAGAATGATGGTCAAAAGATAAAGGGAAAAAAGTCAAAATAAAACATAAAAGTACATTTGAATGACACTAAGTGACAGTGTTTTTACAACTAATGCCGGTTTGCCTGAGGCTGATTCCGTGCAGGTGTTTGTACACATGCATATACACACTCTCATTCAAATAAACACATACAAGAACACACACATGCATGTAATAGTGCCAAACATGCACTCAAACATATAAAGTAGGCATTGCTGTTATGATTTCAGTTGTCCTTGATATCCTTTGTTTTAAATGTATAATTTTGTTAGATTTTTTTGCATTGTTGTTTGCTGTTTTCTTCTGTCTTTTCCTTTTTTCTCTTTGGTTCATTCTCTTGGTTGTTGGTGCATTGGGGGGTTCTTGGGGGTGGGGAATTAATTGTATTTTTTATTTTATTTTTCTTCTGGGGGGAGACTGTGGAAGGGGTCTCGAATGGTGGAGGGACAGCTTTTGGGGAACTGTGGGGGGATCTTGGAGGGTTTGGGTTTCACAAGATTGTGATCATGAAAAAGGAAACTATGACATACATTTTATATCACTATCATGCACACGCACCCTCACACATAAGGATGGCTCTGTTGCGGAAAGACTGATACATGTTTGATAGTGTCTTGATGCTGTATTGTTTGTCCTTCATGTTCTAATACTTTAATGTTACCCCTTCCTTGTGTTTTTTGTAATAAATAAAAAATGTACAAATTATTTAAAAAAGAACCCGATGGTCACTCTGACAGAGCTCCAGAGTTCCTCTGTAGAGATGGGAGAACCTCCCAGAAGGACAACCATCTCTGCAGCACTCCACCAATCAGGCCTTTATGGTAGAGTGGCCAGACGAAAGCCACTCCTCACTAAAAGGCACATTACAAAATGAACAGAGCAAAGTACAGAGAGATCCTTGATGAAAACCTGCTCCAGAGCACTCAGGACCTCAGACTGGGGCTAAGGTTCACCTTCCAACAAGACAACGACTCTAAGCACACTGCCAAGACAACAAAGGAATGGCTTCAGAACAAGTCTCTGAATGTCCTTGAGTGTCCAGCCAGAGCCCGGACTTGAACCCGATCGAACATCTCTGGAGAGACCTGAAAATATCTGTGCAGTGACGCTCCCCATCCAACCTCATAGAGCTTGAGAGGATCTGCAGAGAAGAATGGAAGAAACTCCCCAAATACAGGTGTGCCAAGCTTGTAGCGTCATACCCAAGAAGACTCGAGGCTGTAATCGCTGCCAAAGGTGCTTCAACAAAGTACTGAGTAAAGGGTCTGAATAGTTATGTAAATGTGATATTTCAATGTTTTATGTTTAATAAATTAGCAACAAAAAAAATATGTTTTTGTTTTATCATTATGGGGTATTGTGTGTAGATTGATGAGGAATAAAAACAATGTAATCAAATTTAGAATAAGGCTGTAACGTCACAAAATGTGGAAAAAATCAAGAGGTCTGAATACTTTCTGAATGCATTTCACATGAGTGTATGCATTTTGTGCAAGAGTTTATGTGTAAATGTTTGTGTGCATGTGCGCGTTTTGCAAGCTTGTGTGTGAGCATATGTGTACGGTATATACGTGTGGGGATCTGCCAGACTGACCGTCCTCCTGTCCCTCCCCCTTCTCCTCAGGGCTCCACCCCCCTTCACCTGGCAGCCCAGAGTGGTCACATGTCTGTCGTGGGGCTGCTGCTGAGCCGCTCCAGCTCTCTGCTGCACCTGAGGGACAAGCAGGGCCGCACCTGTCTGCACCTGGCCTCCGCCAGCGGCCACGTGGCCATGGTCAGAGTGCTGCTGGGCCAGGGGGCAGAGATCAACCACATCGAAGAGGTGAGACTGACCTGGAGATGGAGATGTTATGGGGAGAATATGTGGATGTTATGGAAACATTATGGAGAGAGTATGAGGATGTAAGGGGATGTTATGGGGAGAGTATGAGGATGTTATGGAAACATTATGGGGATAGTATGAGGATGTAAGGGGATGTTATGGGGAGAGTATGAGGATGTTATGGAAACATTATGGGGATAGTATGAGGATGTAAGGGGATGTTATGGGGAGAGTATGAGGATGTTATGGAAACATTATGGGGATAGTATGAGGATGTAAGGGGATGTTATGGGGAGAGTATGAGGATGTTATGGAAACATTATGGGGAGAGTATGACGATGTTATGAGGATGTAAAGGGATGTAATGGAAACGATATGGGGATGTTCTGAGGATGTAAGGGCATGTTATGGAAACATTATGGGGAGAGTATAAGGATGTAAGGGGATGTTATGGAAACGTTATGGGGTAGTATGAGGATGTTATGGGGATGTAAGGGGATGTTATGGAAACATTATGGAGAGAGTATGAGGATGTTATGGAAACATTATGGGGAGAGTATGACAATGTTATGAGGATGTTATGGGGACGTTATGGTGACATGGTGACAATAATAAAAAACTATGCCAGATCACACACTAATTCCATTGACACCTGACCCCCCCAATTCTAGAGTGGCTGGACCCCGCTCCACTATGCAGCCAAAGCAGGCTGTCTGGACATGGTACGGTTCCTGGTGGAGAGTGGGGCGTCGGCCAGTGTAGAGTGCCAGGGGGGACGAACACCACTGCAGTACGCTGCCGGAGATAACCACCAGGGGACGGTTAGCTTCCTGCTACGACGACAAGAGAACAACATACTGAGACTGCTGGAGGACAGGAAGGTTGGTGTTCTCTCTCTCTTTCTGGCTGTCGTTCTTACCCTGAGCAAGGCAGTTAACCCACTGTTCCCTGGGCGCCGAAGACGTGGATGTCGATTAAGGCAGCCCCCGGCACCTCTGATTCAGAGGGGTTGGGTTAAATGCGGAAGACACATTTCAGTTGAAGGCATTCAGTTGTACAACTGACTAGGTATCCCCCTTTCCCTTTCAATATTATACACCTGATGGTGTGTTGGTGTGTGTTGTCTGTAGTTTGTGTTTGACCTGATGGTGTGTGTTGTCTGTAGTCTGTGTTTGACCTGATGGTGTGTTGGTGTGTGTTGTCTGTAGTCTGTGTTTGACCTGATGGTGTGTTGGTGTGTGTTGTCTGTAGTCTGTGTTTGAACTGATGGTGTGTTGGTGTGTGTTGTCTGTAGATTGTGTTCGACCTGATGGTGTGTGTTGTCTGTAGATTGTGTTCGACCTGATGGTGTGTGTTGTCTGTAGTTTGTTTGACCTGATGGTGTGTGTTGTCTGTAGATTGTGTTCGACCTGATGGTGTGTGTTGTCTGTAGTTTGTTTGACTTGATGGTGTGTGTTGTCTGTAGCTTGTGTTTGACCTGATGGTGTGTTGGTGTGGGTGTGTTGGTGTGTGTCGTCTGTAGTTTGTGTTTGACCTGATGGTGTGTGTTGTCTGTAGTTTGTGTTTGACCTGATGGTGTGTTGGTGTGTGTCGTCTGTAGTTTGTGTTTGACCTGATGTTGTGTGTTGTCTGTAGTTTGTGTTTGACCTGATGGTGTGTGTCGTCTGTAGTTTGTGTTTGACCTGATGGTGTGTGTTGTCTGTAGTTTGTGTTTGACCTGATGGTGTGTGTCGTCTGTAGTTTGTGTTTGACCTGATGGTGTGTGTTGTCTGTAGTTTGTGTTTGACCTGATGGTGTGTGTTGTCTGTAGTTTGTGTTTGACCTTATGGTGTGTGTTGTCTGTAGTTTGTGTTTGACCTGATGGTGTGTGTTGTCTGTAGTTTGTGTTTGACCTGATGGTGTGTGTTGTCTGTAGTTTGTGTTTGACCTGATGGTGTGTGTTGTCTGTAGTTTGTGTTTGACCTGATGGTGTGTGTTGTCTGTAGTTTGTGTTTGACCTGATGGTGTGTGTTGTCTGTAGTTTGTGTTTGACCTGATGGTGTGTGGGAAGCTGAACTCCAACACTACTCTGGAGGAGCTAGTTCTTCACTCCGCTGCTCCCTTGGACACGGCCGTGCGTCTGTCCCGAGCCCTGGGCCTGGCCGCCCTCAGGGAGAAGGAGCGCTACGTGGACCTCCAGGCGGCAGCCCACCACTGTGAAAGCCTGGCCTCCGACCTGCTCAGTATGGCCTCGACCGGGGGGAGGGGAGCCGGCGCCGTACTCAGGGCGGTGGACCATAGAGGGGCCAGCGTGCTGGACTGCCTGATCGAGGGGAGGCAGAAGGGAGTGGTGGCCCACCCGGCTGTCCAGAAGTACATGACGGAGGTGTGGTATGGCAGTCTGCAGTGGGACTCCTGGAGGATCCTGCTGCTGTTTTTTGGCCTGCTGCTCTGCCCTCCACTGTGGCTGTTCCTCTCACTGCCTCTCAAACACAGGTACAGAGTAGACTTTCATAGATACAGGTTCATAGCCTTTATTAATGGGAGCCCTTTTGAGGCTAACCCACTGGACACACAACGTCATTTCAACGTGGACATTGATAAATGAGATTTCAACCTTTATTTACCAACTCAAAAAGTCAGCCAGAAGTTTGTAGAATTACCGATGTGTTGTCATTATGCTTTCAACCATCTAAAAGCAGAACCAAATTCCAATGGGAAAACAATGTCAGGTTTTTGGTTCATCTAAATGTGTTATTACATTTACATTTAAGTCATTTAGCAGACGCTCTTATCCAGAGCGACTTACAAATTGGTGCATTCACCTTATGATATCCAGTGGAACAACCACTTTACAATAGTGCATCTAACTCTTTTAAGGGGGGGGGGGGGGGGGGGTTAGAAGGATTACTTTATCCTATCCTAGGTATTCCTTAAAGAGGTGGGGTTTCAGGTGTCTCCGGAAGGTGGTGATTGACTCCGCTGACCTGGCGTCGTGAGGGAGTTTGTTCCACCATTGGGGTGCCAGAGCAGCGAACAGTTTTGACTGGGCTGAGCGGGAACTGTACTTCCTCAGAGGTAGGGAGGCGAGCAGGCCAGAGGTGGATGAACGCAGTGCCCTTGTTTGGGTGTAGGGCCTGATCAGAGCCTGAAGGTACGGAGGTGCCGTTCCCCTCACAGCTCCGTAGGCAAGCACCATGGTCTTGTAGCGGATGCGAGCTTCAACTGGAAGCCAGTGGAGAGAGCGGAGGAGCGGGGTGACGTGAGAGAACTTGGGAAAGTTGAACACCAGACGGGCTGCGGCGTTCTGGATGAGTTGTAGGGGTTTAATGGCACAGGCAGGGAGCCCAGCCAACAGCGAGTTGCAGTAATCCAGACGGGAGATGACAAGTGCCTGGATTAGGACCTGCGCCGCTTCCTGCGTGAGGCAGGGTCGTACTCTGCGAATGTTGTAGAGCATGAACCTACAGGAACGGGTCACCGCCTTGATGTTAGTTGAGAACGACAGGGTGTTGTCCAGGATCACGCCAAGGTTCTTAGCACTCTGGGAGGAGGACACAATGGAGTTGTCAACCGTGATGGCGAGATCATGGAACGGGCAGTCCTTCCCCGGGAGGAAGAGCAGCTCCGTCTTGCCGAGGTTCAGCTTGAGGTGGTGATCCGTCATCCACACTGATATGTCTGCCAGACATGCAGAGATGCGATTCACCACCTGGTTATCAGAGGGGGGAAAGGAGAAGATTAATTGTGTGTCGTCTGCATAGCAATGATAGGAGAGACCATGTGAGGATATGACAGAGCCAAGTGACTTGGTGTATAGCGAGAATAGGAGAGGGCCTAGAACAGAGCCCTGGGGGACACCAGTGGTGAGAGCACGTGGTGCGGAGACAGATTCTCACCACGCCACCTGGTAGGAGCGACCTGTCAGGTAGGACGCAATCCAAGCGTGGGCCGCGCCGGAGATGCCCAGCTCGGAGAGGGTGGAGAGGAGGATCTGATGGTTCACAGTATCAAAGGCAGCCGATAGGTCTAGAAGGATGAGAGCAGAGGAGAGAGAGTTAGCTTTAGCAGTGCGGAGCGCCTCCGTGACACAGAGAAGAGCAGTCTCAGTTGAATGACTAGTCTTGAAACCTGACTGATTTGGATCAAGAAGGTCATTCTGAGAGAGATAGCAGGAGAGCTGGCCAAGGACGGCACGTTCAAGAGTTTTGGAGAGAAAAGAAAGAAGGGATACTGGTCTGTAGTTGTTGACATCGGAGGGATCGAGTGTAGGTTTTTTCAGAAGGGGTGCAACTCTCGCTCTCTTGAAGACGGAAGGGACGTAGCCAGCGGTCAAGGATGAGTTGATGAGCGAGGTGAGGTAAGGGAGAAGGTCTCCGGAAATGGTCTGGAGAAGAGAGGAGGGGATAGGGTCAAGCGGGCAGGTTGTTGGGCGGCCGGCCGTCACAAGACGCGAGATTTCATCTGGAGAGAGAGGGGAGAAAGAGGTCAAAGCACAGGGTAGGGCAGTGTGAGCAGAACCAGCGGTGTCGTTTGACTTAGCAAACGAGGATCGGATGTCGTCGACCTTCTTTTCAAAATGGTTGACGAAGTCATCAGCAGAGAGGGAGGAGGGGGGAGGAGGGGGAGGAGGATTCAGGAGGGAGGAGAAGGTGGCAAAGAGCTTCCTAGGGTTAGAGGCAGATGCTTGGAATTTAGAGTGGTAGAAATTGGCTTTAGCAGCAGAGACAGAAGAGGAGAATGTAGAGAGGAGGGAGTGAAAGGATGCCATGTCCGCAGGGAGGCGAGTTTTCCTCCATTTCCGCTCGGCTGCCCGGAGCCCTGTTCTGTGAGCTCGCAATGAGTCGTCGAGCCACGGAGCAGGAGGGGAGGACCGAGCCGGCCTGGAGGATAGGGGACATAGAGAGTCAAAGGATGCAGAAAGGGAGGAGAGGAGGGTTGAGGAGGCAGAATCAGGAGATAGGTTGGAGAAGGTTTGAGCAGAGGGAAGAGATGATAGGATGGAAGAGGAGAGAGTAGCGGGGGAGAGAGAGCGAAGGTTGGGACGGCGCGATACCATCCGAGTAGGGGCAGTGTGGGAAGTGTTGGATGAGAGCGAGAGGGAAAAGGATACAAGGTAGTGGTCGGAGACTTGGAGGGGAGTTGCAATGAGATTAGTGGAAGAACAGCATCTAGTAAAGATGAGGTCAAGCGTATTGCCTGCCTTGTGAGTAGGGGGGGAAGGTGAGAGGGTGAGGTCAAAAGAGGAGAGGAGTGGAAAGAAGGAGGCAGAGAGGAATGAGTCAAAGGTAGACGTGGGGAGGTTAAAGTCACCCAGAACTGTGAGAGGTGAGCCATCCTCAGGAAAGGAACTTATCAGGGCGTCAAGCTCATTGATGAACTCTCCAAGGGAACCTGGAGGGCGATAAATGATAAGGATGTTAAGCTTGAAAGGGCTGGTAACTGTGACAGCATGGAATTCAAAGGAGGCGATAGACAGATGGGTCAGGGGAGAAAGAGAGAATGTCCACTTGGGAGAGATGAGGATCCCAGTGCCACCACCCCGCTGACCAGAAGCTCTCGGGGTGTGCGAGAACACGTGGGCAGACGAGGAGAGAGCAGTAGGAGTAGCAGTGTTATCAGTGGTAATCCATGTTTCCGTCAGTGCCAAGAAGTCGAGGGACTGGAGGGAAGGGGACTGGGACTGGAGGGAAGGCTGAGATGAACTCTGCCTTGTTGGCCGCAGATCGGCAGTTCCAGAGGCTGCCTGAGACCTGGAACTCCACGTGGGTCGTGCGCGCTGGGACCACCAGGTTAGAGTAGCAGCGGCCACGCGGTGTGAAGCGTTTGTATGGTCTGTGCAGAGAGGAGAGAACAGGGATAGACAGACACATAGTTGACCGGCTACAGAAGAGGCTACGCTAATGCAAAGGAGATTGGAATGACAAGTGGACTACACGTCTCGAATGTTCAGAAAGTTAAGCTTACGTTGCAAAAAATCTTATTGACTAAAATGATATAGTACTGCTGGCTGGTGAAATAGGCTAGCTAGCAGTGGCTGCGTTGTTGACTTTGTTTGAAAGTGTAGCTGGCTAGGTAACCTCTAACTGGCTAGGTAACCTCGACAATTACTCTAGACTACACAATTATCTTGGATACAAAGTCGGCTATGTAGCCAGCTAAGATCAAACAAATCAAACTGTTGTACTGTAATGAAATGAAATGTAATACTACCTGTGGAGCAAAGCGGAATGCAACTACTCGCTCCAACCCGGAAGTGCGTATCGTAGAGGGAGAGGCAATAGAAGTGTTGTTTCTTGTATTATTGTCTTTTGTGTCTTTAGAGGACTGCTTCACCTTAATGTCCCCTTTCCCCCCTTTCCCTTTTCTTCTGTCCTTATTTTGTCCCACTTTGTCCCTTCTTTGTCCCTTCTTCTCTTCTGCCAACTAGACACTCCTTGTTAGCTAGCTAGCTTCTTCCAGGAATGTCCCTAGCAACTGCCTAGCAACAGGTAAACAACTTAGCTAGCTAAGAAAACAGTATAATTTTATGAAAAAATTGTTACTTTTTCAAAAGCCTTTCTTCTTTGTTTGCTGCTTGTTTGGTCTCCTATTCAGTTTGCAGTTTTCTTTTGATTTTTTTTCAATGTACTTTACTCTAAAAAAACATTTAAATTTCAATATTTGTAGGAGCTCATCTTTTCAGCTGCTGCTGCTTAATTTGGAACTCCGGAAATCACTGTGCTTTCAACCATTTAAAAGCAAAATGGGAAAACAATGTCAGATATCTTGTATTTATACAACAAATGGATGTGTTATCCCTGTGCTTCATCTAATAGCAGAACCAAATGACCTGGATAGCAGTTGAGATTACATTAAAAGTACATGGTGCAAGTGATCAATGCTGTTTGAGATTCTGCACGGATATTTATGTTGTGAAGATCTCCACAGACCTGAGACCTTTGCATGCTATCTTGAACATGCACGCTTTCTATGATTACATAAGAAAACATTTATAGTTACAGTAGGCTAACTTCAAAATGTGGCCATGGATGTGTAACTCATTTTAAGGTTGAATAAATGCTGTTACATTAGTTTGTAGTTTTCCTTAACCTTAGGCTATTTACTGTATTACAAAAGAATATTGAATTGTGTTTTGTTGTCAACGCAACCAAATATCACCATTTAAAGGATAATGGTTGAATAGTTTCATCTGAGCCGCTGGCTTAATCCTGATTTAGTCTGGCTTTAATTCCAGCTTTTCTACAAATCAATCATTTATATGTTTGATTCAAGTCTCCATCTCAATCAATAATCAAAGTTAAAGAATAGGATTAAATCAAATCAAACTTTATTTAAAGTGCATTTAAAGTTTTATTTGATTTAGTCCTAATTTTTATCTTAGATTTTTGGTTGAGATGGAGACGTGAATTGAACATATCAATTACTAATTAGGTAGACAAACTGTAATTAAAGCCAGACTAAGTCAGTGGCACAGATGGAACTATCCAAGCAGAAGATACATCTCCTTTACATGTTAACATTTGGTTGCGTTGACAACAAACACAATTCAATACCCGGTTTGCCTACAAATGAATCATTGATATGTTGGATTAACATCTCCAACTCAACCAAACATCTAAATTCAAGAATAGGTCTAAATCTAATATTATCGAAGTTTAAATGTACTTTAAATAAAGTTTGATTTGATTTAGTCGTATTCTTTAACTTAGATTTTTGGTTGAGATGGAGACGTGACTAACATATTAAGGATTAACTTGAAGATTACATTTGAAATCAACCAAAGTTTGAAACCCTAGGGCTATATGTATTGTCTATTTTTAGTTAAACCATGGTTTGAATTGAAACAATAGCTGTTGACTTCCCAAATGCTGTATAGACCTAAATAGTCTCATTGATAATATATGACCTATAAAGTATGGTTACATTTCATTTGCTCTGTTAAACCTACCTTTTGGAATAATTTAGATAGCAACAGTGAATATATTTAGTTATTAAGAGATCTCTCAATAATCATTCTTGCGATAGCAAGAAGTAGTCAGTGACCAATGTCAACACTAAGCAGGGCCAGGCTTGGTTAAAACCCTGCATGGGAGACCAAATAAATAGCAAGGTTTTTTTTTTGATAATGTAAATTTTTTACAATGATGACATAATCCTGTGGTTTAGATTCCACCCTCAAAATTTTTATTTTTTTTTCAAATCCAATGTGTTTTTCACTTAGATTCCTTGTCACAATACATTGACAAATTACATTGAAACAACGTTGAGTCAACCAGTTTGTGCCGAGTTGGATGTGTTTACATTCAAACATTGTATCTCAAACTCTACCAGTTACAAAAACAGAACTAAGACTCGTTATTTTTGACCAATCATGAATCAATTATTCAGCAATTAACTTAAAACATATAAACTCCTCCGCGGAATCAATGACAGTTTTGTATGATAGTTGATTGCCAGACAATATTATCTTGGGATATAATATTATTTTAGAATTTAATGTAAAATCTTTCAAAACCACACCAGGTTCAACACCATCCCCATCGTGAAGTTCATGAGCTACCTGGTGTCCCACGTCTTTCTCCTGGCCCTCTTCATCCTCACCATCGCCTACCCCCCGCTGAATCCCATCCACCTGGGTCACCTGCTGCCTGGATGGAGTGAGTGGCTGCTGCTGGCCTGGCTGGGGGGCATGCTGGTATCTGAGCTCACCCAGCCAGGGGAGCGCCACGGCCTAGCCTGGATCCGAGTGCTTGTCCTGGGCTTCTCCGCCGCTGCCTTGCTCTGCCATCTTCTGGCCCTGGTTCTCCAGCTCTGGCCCCCCTCCCATCTCCACTGCCTTTTCACCCGGAACGTCCTACTAGCCGTGGCCATGACTCTTGGCTTCATCCAGCTGCTGGAGTTCCTGACCTTTCACCACCTGTTCGGCCCCTGGGCCATCATCATCAGGTGAGAGAAGATCAGTGGAGAAAACTATACAAGTAGGCTATTTACTAGGTAGGAGCAGATCAACATGTCAGCAGGACTGATACTGCAACACGTTTTAACTAAACAGGTCTTCCTCTGCTCCTACAGTGCATTTGGAAAGTATTCAGACACCTTGACTTTTTCCACATTTTGTTACGTTACAGCCTTATTCTAAAATGGATTAAATAGTTTTTTCCCCTCATCAATCGACACACAATACCCCATAATGACAAAGCAAATAATGGTTTTTAGAAATGTTTGCACATTTATTAAAAATCTTTCCCTCAATCCTGACTAGTCTCCCAGTCCCTGTCGCTGAAAAATATCCCCACAGCATGATGCTGCCACCACCATGCTTCACCACACCGCAGATGTGACGCTTGGCATTCAGGTCAAAGAGTTCAATCTTGGTTTCATCAGACCAGAGAATCTTGTTTCTCATGGTCTGAGAGTCCTTGTCTTTTACTGAGGAGTTGCTTCCGTCTGGCCACTCTTCCATAAAGGCCTGATTGGTGGAGTGCTGCAGAGATGGTTGTCCTTCTGGAAGGTTCTCCCATCTCCACCTCACTGACCAAGGCCCTTCTCCTGTTTGGCCGGGCGGCCAGCTCTAGGAAGAGACTTGGTGGTTCCAAACTTCTTCAATGCTGCAGAAATGTTTTGGTAGCCTTCCCCAGATCTGTGCCTCGACACAATCCTGTCTCGGAGCTCTACGGACAATTCCTTCAACCTCTAGGCTTGGTTCTTGCTCTGACATGCACTGTCAACTGTGGTACCTTACTGTGGTACAGGTGTGTGCCTTTCCAAATCATGTCCAATCAATTGAATTTACCACAGGTGGACTCCACTCAAGTTGTAGATCAATGGAAACCGGATGCACCTGAGCTCAATTTCGAGTCTCACAGCAAAGGGTCTGAATACTTACATAAGGTATTTCTGTTTTTTTATTTTTAATACATTTGCAAAATCTTCTAGAAACCTGTTTCCCTTTGTCATTATGGGGTATTGACTGTAGATTGATGAGGGAGAAACGTTATTGAATCCATTTTAGAATAAGCTGTAACGTAACAAAATGTTTAGAAAGTCAAGGGGTCTGAATACTTTCCAAATGCATTGTACCTCTGTAAATATGTTGTTATTGTTCACTTAAGTATTATCTGCAATAATAAGGCCTTATTTTTATTTTTTTGGGCTTCTGTCCTCATCAGTGACCTGATGAAGGATCTGGGAAGGTTTGCCGTCATCCTGGCGCTCTTCCACACCGCCTTCACCATGAGCTTGTGTGCCGTCTACAATGCCACCTTTGTGAAGCCGGAGACAGCAGGCCACACCCCTCGGGAGGTGTCGGTCCTGCTCTTCTTTGCCCTTTTCGGCCTGACGGAGCCTAAAGAAATGCCTACGTTAGTGGGCTCGCCCCCGGCTGCCGGCGTGGTCGCCCAACTGGCGTTTGGCATCTACCTGGTGGTGACGGTGATCGTGCTGATCAACCTGCTCATTGCCATGATGAGTGACACCTACCAGCGCATTCAGGCCCGCTCGGACACTGAGTGGAAGTTTGGCCGGGCCGTGCTCATACGGGACATGAGTAGGAAGTCGGGCACGCCGTCTCCATTCAACCTCTTCACCAACCTCTTCTTCTTCGCCAAGGTGATTTGCAAACATGGAGGTGAGTTTCATACTAGTGTTCCTACCTTGTTCAGGGAATTCATAGATTCAATATCGGCAGTTTTAACAACTACAAATGATCCCAAGGAGGCAAACCATGAGTGTAATGCTACATCGTGTATTATATATACACTGAGTGTACAAAACATAGACACCTGCTCTTTCCATGACATTGACTGACCAGGTGAATCCAGGTGAAGCTATGATCCCTTATTGATTTATCTTGTTAAATCCACTTCAATGAATAGGAGACAGGTTAAAGAAGGATTTTTAAGCCTTGAGACAATTGAGACAGGAATTGTGTGCCATTCAGAGGAAGAATGGGCAAGACAAAAGATTTAAGTACATTTCAACAGGGTATGGTAGTAGGTGCCAGGCACACTGGTTTGTGTCGACAACTAACGCTGCTGGATTTTTGATGCTCAACAGTTTCCTGTGTGTATCAAGAATGGTCCATCACCCAAAGGACATCCAGCTAACTTGACACAACTGTGGGAAGCTTTGGAGTAAAAATGTGCCAGCATACCTATGGAACGCTTTCCACACCTTGTAGAGTCCATGCCACGACAAATTGAGTCTGTTCTGAGGGCAAAAGGTGGGGTGCAACTCAATATTAGGAAGGTATTCTTAATGTTTTGTACACTCAGTATGTGTTATGTATAACCCCCCAGGTAAGATCTGCTCTACAGAGGGCCGGGACCTGATGACTGAAGAGGAGGATGCAGAGGGTCTGCCTGGGCCTGACCCCCGCTCTCTGGACATACCAGCTCACACCTCCCTGGGCTGGATGAGGACCAACAAAAGGACACAGATTCTACCTGAGGGTGAGGCTCTGATTGTACTGATCCATTTCAATTCACTGATTTCAATTGATTGAGATTCACAGATTTTATGTATTTCAATTCACTTCAATTAACTGTTCAAAGTAATCATTTGGTAATGCATATGTGATTTGTGGTTCTAGTATTATCTGATATTTACATGCATGGCACGTGAAAGAAAATACATGTTTGAGCATCTTACATTCTTGATTCTCATTAATAAAAGTTCCAACAAACATAGTTCCTACATTCTTGTTCCTATCTTTCAAACTCTCTCTATGCCCCCCAGATGGCCAGGCCCAACCCCTCCCCTCCAGCTCCAGGCTGGCTGGCCAGGTGCGCGTGGAGCAAGTGACAGACTGGGCTGTGGTAGTCCAACGCTACCTGGCGCTGAGAGGACAGGGGGACAGAGCCATGCAGGAGAGGGACCCTGGTACTGGCCCTGCCCAGCACCCTGACTGATCCAGTCCATACAGAACCAGGACTCAGTATCTCTGACTAACTCACCCACACTTGACTTATTAGGCTTTATCCTGATTCTCCACCTTTCTCCCACAGTATGCTCTTGCACACTTTCTGTCATGGATTTAACAATATTGGAAGCTCCTTCAAATGATTTATCCAATCCACTGCTTTTAAAATCCATGTCAGAAAGTCTAAGTGCACACTGTGGGAGAATGGTGGAGAATTGGGATGCAGCCTAAGAGCTTTACCCAGCAGTATCCTTAGGACCTTAGCCAAGCCTTGTCGGGACCCAGCATCTTTAGGAGCCTGCACACAGCTTAGCCCGACTCCCAGGACCCCAGCCTTGACATTAACATGAGCCTTGAATACTTACTGGACAGTCCTGCCTTACCAATGGCCCAATTCTGCCATGGCCTACAACATCACAGCAACAACCTGTGAAACAGAACTACTAGCACCAAACACACTGCCTTTATTATCAGCTGTCCGTGTATACATTACTCTCACTCACAATTGACCTGATTGTCCACAATGGTAAATAACTTGTGATCCAGTGCCCAGGGCCCAGTTTTTCAAAAGCTATCTGATTAAATGCAAAGAAATAGAATAAAAAGAAAGGGCATATAATTTTGTTAAATGGGGACGCCTGTTCTATTCGTTCCATTTCTATGCATTTAATCCTCTCCGATTGCAGAAATCCGATCAGATAACTTTTGCAAAACTTGTCCCAGGCTATGGTTTATAGAGTGTAGCTTCTGATATTGTCCAGTAGAGATCAGTATTAGACAACTTTCTGTCAGGGTTGTTTGATGAGCCGTGTGAGAGATGTATGAGCCTGTAAAAACATGCGAGAGAGAAGAGTTGATTTAGTAGGGAAAGAGGATACCTAGTCAGTTGCACAACAGAATGCATTCAACCAAATGTGTGTAACACATTTAACCCAACCCCTCTGAATCAGAGAGGTGCAGGGGGCTGTCTTAATCCAGTTCAATGGCACCGGGGAGCAGTTGTTGGGGGTTAATGCCTTGCTCAAGGGCAGGACAGCAGATTTTTCCACCTTGCCGCTCAGGAATTCAAACAAGCCACCTTTCGGTTACTGGCCCAACACGCTTAACTGCTAGGCTACCTGCCGCACCACTATTATAGTGTAGTATTGTACTATCATCATTACTTTCATGCGACAGTGCCTTGATTATGCGTGACGTAGCATTTCATTATAATAACACTTTTCTAGGGACAGTATTGAGAAAAAATGTGTTCTTTGACAAATGAACCTGGTGTTACTGAAACACCTGTTATTTTTTTAACTCAATGGCAGTAGATAAGTGTCTACGTCAGCTCTGCCAAACAGGACACTTACCTGGAGACTACATGTCCACATAAACCTCCTATTTTACAATATACATTATATCATGCTTCCTTCTACAGTTAAAAATGTTTTTATAAAAAATTTATGAATAGTGTTTATTGTAGTGACGTGTTTAGAGAAAAGTATAATTGTATTATCATGATATAACATGAGTTACTCAGTAATTCCATTACTTAATGAAAATGGTCAAACCTGTGAAATAGAGCAATAGGAGGTCAAACCGGTCTGCTTTCTCTGCCACATCATTTACTTTATTATGGGTCACTCCTTCTCCCCCCCCCTCTCTCTTTCTCTCTCTCCCCTCCCTTCCCTCTTCTATCTTGACATTATGGCTAGGTAGCTAGGAAACAGGCCTGTAAACGTAGTACCTTCCACTCTCTTTATCATTGAACTAAACTAAACGCTGCAGCCAACTGTGCTTCTTCCATTAATTACGCCAGAGATATGGGGGGAAACCCTTCGCTCTTCTCATTCTATAAGATTAACTGCGAGGATGTTGTTTTTACCTGGTCAGACCAGGATGAGTACAGTGTGCCCGGGTAGTGAGATTGATGTGTTTGAAGCATATAACATATAAGAATTCACAATGAATAGGACTCAGCTTAACGTAACTCTAAACAGAGAATTAAAATAGGAGGTAAATAACTCAGGGTGCATTTTAAATGGCACCCTATTCCCCATATTTATTCATTGCTTTTGACCAGAGCACATGAGGTCATAGGGCTCTGGTCAAAAGTAGTGTGCTATATAGGGAATAGGGTGTCATTTGGGACTCAAGCCCAAGTTTCTCATCTTTCTCACCTCTTTGAGTGCCTTGCAGTAATCACTGACTCTAAAATGTCCAGACTTGTTGAGCCAACTTCTATGGTTCATAGAAACCTTTAAAAACATCTGTAACCCCTCATTCTATTGTATTGTTATGTTTTATACAACCTAAACTTCAATAAAGTTTTAAGTCTGTAATGTAAGGTATATTCACACATGCACACACAAGCACACACACACACATGTGCACGCACACACTAACACAATCTGTTATTTGTGAAAGATTAAAAGATGAGTGTTTTGTCTTGTCTATAGTTTGAGTGTTTTGGTTTGTCTTGTCTATAGTTTGATGTGTGTTTTGTCTTGTCTATAGTTTGATGTGTGTCTTGTCTATAGTTTGATGTGTGTCTTGTCAATAGTTTCATGTGTGTCTTGTCTATAGTTTCATGTGTGTCTTGTCTATAGTTTCATGTGTGTCTTGTCTATAGTTTCATGTGTGTCTTGTCTTGTCTATAGATTCATGTGTGTCTTGTCTTGTCTATAGTTTCATGTGTGTCTTGTCTATAGTTTGATGTGTGTCTTGTCTATAGTTTGATGTGTGTCTTGTCTATAGTTTGATGTGTGTCTTGTCTATCGTTTGATGTGTGTTTGCCTTGTCTATAGTTTGATGTGTGTCTTGTCTATAGTTTGATGTGTGTCTTGTCTATAGTTTGATGTGTGTCTTGTCTATAGTTAGATGAGTGTCTTGTCTATAGTTTGATGTGTGTCTTGTCTATAGTTTCATGTGTGTCTTGTCTATAGTTTGATGTGTGTCTTGTCTATAGTTTGATGTGTGTCTTGTCTATCGTTTGATGTGTGTCTTGTCTTGTCTATAGACCCACTCCAATTTGCTTACCGACCCAATAGGTCCACAGACGACACAATCGCAGCCACACTGCACACTGCCCTAACCCATCTGGACAAGAGGAATACCTATGTGAGAATGCTGTTCATCGACTACAGCTCAGCATTTAACACCATAGTACCCTCCAAACTCGTCATCAACCTCGAGACCCTGGGTCTCGACCCCGCCCTGTGCAACTGGGTCCTGGACTTCCTGACGGGCCGCCCCCAGGTGGTGAGGGTAGGTAACAACATCTCCACCCCGCTGATCCTCAACACTGGGGCCCCACAAGGGTGCGTTCTGTGCCCTCTCCTGTACTCCCTGTTCACCCACGACTGCGTGGCCATGCACGCCTCCAACTCAATTATCAAGTTTGCGGATGACACTACAGTGGTAGGCTTGATTACCAACAACGACGAGACGGCCTACAGGGAGGAGGTGAGGACCCTCGGAGTGTGGTGTCAGGAAAATAACCTCACACTCAACGTCAACAAAACAAAGGAGATGATTGTGGACTTCAGGAAACAGCAGAGGGAGCACCCCCCTATCCATATCGACGGGTCAGTAGTGGAGAAGGTGGAAAGTTTTAAGTTCCTCGGTGTACACATCACGGACAAACTGAATTGGTCCACCCACACAGACAGCGTTGTGAAGAAGGCGCAGCAGCGCCCTCTTCAACCTCAATAGGCTGAAGAAATTCGGCTTGTCACCAAAAGCACTCACAAACTTCTACAGATGCACAATCGAGAGCATCCTGTCGGGCTGTATCACCGCCTGGTACGGCAACTGCTCCGCCCACAACCGTAAGGCTCTCCAGAGGGTAGTGAGGTCTGCACAACACATCACCAGGGGCAAACTACCTGCCCTCCAGGACACCTACACCACCCGATGTCACAGGAAGCCCATAAAGATCATCAAGGACAACAACCACCCAAGCCACTGCCTGTTCACCCCGCTATCATCCAGAAGGCGAGGTCAGTACAGGTGCATCAAAGCAGGGACCGAGAGACTGAAAAACAGCTTCTTTCTCAAGGCCATCAGACTGTTAAACAGCCACCACTAACATTTAGCGGCCGCTGCCAACATACTGACTCAACTCCAGCCACTTTAATAATGGGAATTGATGGAAATTATGTAAAAATGTACCACTAGCCACTTTAAACAATGCCACTTAATATAATGTTTACATACCCTACATTACTCATCTCATATGTTTATGTATATACTGTACTCTATATCATCTACTGCATCTTGCCATCTTTATGTAATACATGTATCACTAGCCACTTTAAACTATGCCACTTTATGTTTACATACCCTACATTACTCATCTCATATGTATATACTGTACTCTATACCATCTACTGCATCTTGCCTTTGCCGTTCTGTACCATCACTCATTCATATATCTTTATGTACATATTCTTTATCCCTTTACACTTGTGTGTATAAGGTAGTAGTTGTGGAATTGTTAGGTTAGATTACTTGTTGGTTACTTGTTATTACTGCATTGTCGGAACTAGAAGCACAAGCATTTCGCTACACTCGCATTAACATCTGCTAACCATGTGTATGTGACAAATAAAATTTGATTTGATTTGATGTGTGTTTTTCCTTTTCTATAGCTTTGATGTGTGTTTTGTCTTGTCTATTGTTTTGATATGTTTTTCCTGTCTATAGTTTGATGTGTGTTTTGTCTTGTCTATAGTTTTGATGTGTTTTTTCTGTCTATAGTTTGATGTGTGTTTTGTCTTGTCTATAGTTTGATGTGTGTTTTGTCTTGTCTATAGTTTGTGTGTTTTGTCTTGTCTTGTCTATCATTGGATGTGTTTTTGTTTTGTCTTGTATATAGTTTGATGTTTGTTTTGTCTTATCTATAGTTTGATTTGTATTTTGTCTTCTCTACAGTTTGATGTGTGTTTTGTCCTGTCTGTAGTTTGATGTATGTTTTGTCTTGTCTATTATTTAATTTGTGTCTTGTCTATAGTTTGATGTGTGTTTTGTCTTGTCTATAGTTTGATGTGTGTTTTGTCTCGTCTATAGTTTGATGTGTGTTTTTGGCTTGTCTATAGATTCATGTATGTTTTTCCTTGTCTATAGTTTGATTTGTATGTTGTCATTCTTTATAGTTTGATTTGTGTTTTGTCTTGTCTTGCCTATCGTTGGATGTGTTTTTGTCTTGCCTTGCCTATAGTTTTAATGTGTGTTTTGTCTTGTCTATAATTAGATGTGTGTCTTGTCTTGTCTTTACATTTACATTTAAGTCATTTAGCAGACGCTCTTATCCAGAGCGACTTACAAATTGGAAAGTTCATACATATTCATCCTGGTCCCCCCGTGGGGAATGAACCCACAACCCTGGCGTTGCAAGCGCCATGCTCTACCAACTGAGCCACACGGGACCACCGTTAGTTTGATTGTATGTTGTCCTTGTCTATAGTTTGATGTGTGTTTTGTCTTGTCTATCGTTTGATGTGTGTTTTGTCTCGTGAATTGTTTGATGTGTGTTTTGTCTTGTCTATAGTTTAATGTGTGTTTTGTCCTGTCTATAGTTTGATTTATGTCTTGTCTTGTCTGTGTGAGCGTGTACCTGTGTGAGCGTGTACCTGTGTGAGCGTGTACCTGTGTGAGCGTGTGAGCGTGTGTGCGCGTGTGTGTGTGTGTGTGCGTGTGTGTGCGTGTGTGTGCGTGTGTGTGTGTGTGCGTGTGTGCGTGCGTGCGTGCGTCCGTGCCAATGCATGTTTCTATTTCTCTTTGTGTGTGTGTGTGTGTGTGTGTGTGTGTGTGTGTGTGTGTGTGTGTGTGTGTGTGTGTGTGTGTGCATGCATATGTGTATCTGGTTTCAAGAGAGGTAATCTTGGTGCCATTATCCTATTCAAACAAATAATATCCTATTATCCCATTGGGCCTTGGTCTTTACAGGGCAGGGTCTAAATCTTCCAATTGTTAGACCATGCTGTGGTTATAACACTGATGTTCACTTCTTTATCTGAAGTTGTTGCCCTAAGCTGGATATTTGGTAAGTGTTCCAATGTGAGCTCTTTTTCAGAATGAATGTGCTGTATCTGTTTGCTTCATCTGGCCTTGAATGATTATGCCCTGTTATGACATCATTCATTGGTGTTTCTCTCCAAAACAACTCCTCTTGCGTCCAAGAAATATTTATTATTTATTATTTCAAGTCAGTTAAGAACAATTTCTTATTTACAATGACGGCCTAGGAACAGTGGGTTAAATGCCTTGTTCAAGAGCAGAACGACAGATTTTTACCTGGTCAGCTCGGAGATTCGATATATCAACCTTTCGGTTACTGGCCCAACGCTCTAACCAATAGGCTATCTGCCCCATTATCTGGCAATGCTGAACATGTCTTCAATGGAAATGTCTTGTGATCTTAATTTTCTAAAGATTTATTTTATATTGTTGGTTCCATTTTTCTGTGCTCCGTTTTTTAACTTAACAAATAAGGAATACTCAAAATGTGCACTTAGAAATCCTAACAATTTGAATCGAAATACAGCTGTAGGCAGAAGTCAAAGATCAAACATCAAACATACAACTGATGTCTCTCCGCAGTTCTGCAAAATAGGAAAGGGTCCAAGTTATTTTATTATGTTTTCAGTCAACCCCTAGTGATGTCACTGCCTACGCCATTACCTTCTACTCATGAGACAAAGCCCATGCATACACAGCTATACAAACAATAGTTTCAGCGTTATCTAAAGGCTCAACAGTAAACGTCCACTCCCCAAGTTGATTTATAGTGGTATGTCTGACTAGTCTCTTATCTCTTTCACTTCCCTGCAGGGTTCTGTGTCTATGAATCTCTTTTGTCTTTGAGGTGCTTTCTCACAGACCTCCTGTTTTGACTGCAATAACTCACACATCTCTCAGACCGTTTCTTTATAAGAGTCGCACAGCTAGCACTGCGATGCAATGCCTTAGACCACTGCACCACTCGGGAGGCCCTCACCAACATTTTCTACCTGCAGGCCATACTGGCCATTGTCCAGCACAGCCCACTTTGTTAAGGGAAGACATATCGCTACCTTTTGGAGCCATGCCTGAGCTTCTTGGAAGGAAAGGCACTTGTTTAGTGGTAAGGTAGGCAAATTTGTATGTGAAAAGGGTACCTAGTCTGTTTCACAACTGAAGGCATTCAAGCAAAATGCAGCTTCTACATTTAACCCAACTCCTCTGAATCAGAGAGGTGAGGGGGGCTGCCTTAATCAAGGCCCATGTCTTCAGCTGTTGCGAGTTGGACTGACTTTCTCAAGGGCATAACAGCAGATTTTTCTACCTTGCCAGCTCAGGGATTCAAAGCAGCGGCCCTTCAGTTACTGGCCCAATGTTCTTAACCGCTAGGCTACCTGCCACCCTATGAATGAACATGAATCCACCAAGATGGATGGATAATGTCTGGATGGATGGACGGACGGACACATGGATGGACAGATGGATAGATGGACGGATATATGAATGTGTTCCTCTCTCCTGGTGTAGAGACTGAAGGCGTCGGTGACTCCCAGAATGACACTGGAGGAGGTCTGTAATGTACCTGTCAATGCAGACCAACACCAGGACCATGCTAAGTCTAAACCTCTGTCTGAGGTCATTCCTCTACGTGAAGAGAAAGACTGGCTGTGAGGACATGTAGGCTCCTGTGTGGCTCAGTTGCTAGAGTATATGGTTTTTTACGACAGGGTCACTGTTTTGATTCCAGGGGAGGCTGCTGAGGGGAGGACGGCTCATAGTAATGGAGTCAATGGAATGGTATCACCCACATTTGATCACATTCCAGCCATTAATATGAGTCGTCCTCCCCTCAGCAGCCTCCAATGTTTGATTCCCACTGGGGCCAGCTATAAGAAAAGGCATGCGTGCACACTGCCGCTTTCAAGGTGCGGGACTCTAACCTAGAAGCATATAAAAAAATCCTGCTACGCCCTACGACGAACCATCAAACAGGCAAAAGCGCCAATACAAGGCTATGAATCGTACTACACCGGCTCCGACGCTCATCTTATGTGGCAGGGCTTGCAAACTATTACAGACTACAAAGGGAAGCACAGCCGCGAGCTGCCCAGTGACAAGCCATCCCAGACGAGCTAAATCAATTCTATGCCTGCTTCGAGGCAAGCAACACTGAGGCAAGCATGAGAGCATCAGCTGTTCCGGATGACTGTGATCACGCTCTTCGTAGCCGACATGAGTAAGACCTTTAAACAGGTCAACATACACAAGGTTGCAGGGCCAGACGGATTATCTGGACGTGTGCTCCGGGCATGTGCTGACCAACTGGCAGGTGTCTTCACTGACATTTTCAACATGTCCCTGATTGAGTCTATAATACCAACATGTTTCAAGCAGACCACCATAGTCCCTATGCCCAAGAACACAAAGGCAACCTACCTAAATGACTATAGACCCGTAGCACTCACGTCCATAGCCATGAAATGTTTTGAAAGGCTGGTCATGGCTCACACAAACACCATCATCCCAGACACCCTGGACCCACTCCAATTTGCATACTGCCTCTACAGATCCACAGATGACACAATCTCTATTGCACTCCACACTGCCCTCTCTGACCTGGACAAGACTGCCCTCTCTGACCTCCCTCTGCAACTGGATCCTGGACTTCCTGACGGGCCACCCCAGGTGGTGAGGGTAGGCAACAATACATCCACGCTGACCCTCAATACGGGGGCCCCTCAGAGGTGTGTGCTTAGTCCCCTCACTCCCTGTTCACGCACGACTGCGTGGCCATGCACGACTACTACACCATCTTTAAGTTTGCTGACATCACGACGGTGGTTGTTCTAATCACTGATGACGATAAGACAGCCTATAGGGAGGAGGTCAGTGACCTCTCCTTCAATGTCAGCAAGACAAAGGAGCTGATCGTGGACTACAAGAACGCCCCCATCCACATCAACGGGCTGTAGTAGAGTGGGTCAAGAGCTTCAAGTTCATCGGTGTCCACATCAGTAAGGAATTATCATAGTCCACACCAGGGCTCTCCAACCCTGTTCCTGTAGGTTTTTGCTCGAACCCCAGCTGTAACTAACCTGATTCAGCTTATCAAACAGCACATTTTTAGAATCAGGTGCGCTAATTTAGGGTTGGAGCAAAAACCTACAGCACGGTAGCTCTCCAGGAACAGGGAACAGTCCCCCCCTCCAACATCCCCCCTTCCAACTCTCCATCAAGGAACTTCCATGGACTTAATGCAAATTGGAAACCATATATCCTGAGGCTGCATTTATTGTAGCTGGGGATTTTAACAAAGATAATCTGAGAACAATGCTACCTAAATTCTATCAGCATATCGATTGCAGTACACGAGCGAGTAACACACTTGACCACTGCTACTCTAACTTCCGTGATGCATACAAGACCCTCACCCGCCCTCCTTTTGGCAAATCTGACCATGACTCCATCTTGTTGCTCCCCTCCCATAGGCAGAAACTAAAACAGGAAGCGCCTGTGCTTAGGTCTATCCAACGCTGGTCTGAGCAATCGAATTCCACGCTTCAAAATTGCTTCGATCACATGGAATAGGATATGTTCCGGGTAGCCTCAGACAATAACATTGACCTATACGCTGACTCGGTGAGCGAGTTTATAAGGAGGTGTATAGGAGATGTTGTACCCACTGTGACTATTAAAACCTTCCCTAACCAGAAACCGTGGATTGATGGCAGCATTCGTGCAAAACTGAAAGCACGTACCACCGCATTTAATAAAGGCAAGGTGACTGGAAACATGACCGAATATAAACAGTGTAGTTATTCCCTCCATAAGGCAGTCAAACAAGCAAAGTGTCAGTATAGAGACAAAGTGGAGTCGCAATTCAATGGCTCAAACATGAGACGCATGTGGTAGGGTCTACAGATAATCACGGATTACAAAAAGAAAACCAGCCCCGTCGCAGACATTGACGTTTTGCTCCCAGACAAATTAAACAACTTCTTTGTACGCTTTGAGGACAATACAGTGCACACAAGGGTGCTTTCTCAGCCCTCTCCTGTACTCCCTGTTCACTCACGACTGTGTGGCCATGCACACCTCCACATCGACTGGACAGCAGTGGAGAAGGTGGAAAGTTTTAAGTTCCTCTGGGTAAATATCACAGATAAACTGAAATGGTCCACCCACACAGACAGTATGGTGAAGAAGGCGCAACAGCCAGACACGACTCAAGTGTCTGGTATATTGGTATATTAAGGTCATGCTCATGTAACTAAAACATTTATCACATTGTAGAACATAGTGCTGTGTTAATAAGCTTAACATGCAATTAAACGCCTTTACCTTTCCACATCACCCCTCACTAATTCCACACAACACAGCAAAAAAAAAAATGGTATCATGTAACATTAAGGGCACAGTCTCTGCCATCAAAAATGTATTAACTCCATTAATTTATTATTAACAATAACCCCAGTATGATTACAGGCTGTATAAAGTGGGGTTTATAATACAAACCAACAGAGTTCATCTAAAACTAGTGTTGACCACTTTTCATCCTGACTCTATATTAGTTCATTTAGTGTGTTTATCTACAGTTTGTGATGGGGGACACACAGTACCATCCCTGTACATCACCATGCATGCAGACTCACTGGGTGTCACGTCGTTCGTAATAATGATGGTCGGACCAATATGAGTTCCACATATTTATTATAGAATAAAGTGCAACTTTAGCAAAGACAAAACAAATGAAACAACAACGCAGTGCTAACAGGCAACTAAACATAAACAATATCCCATAACCCACAGGTGGAAAAAATGCTACTTAAGTATGATCCCCAATTAGAGACAACAATAACCAGCTGCCTCTAATTGGGAATCATACAAATCCCCAACATAGAAAATAAACCTAGAAACCTAGAACCCCACATAGAATTAAACTAGAACAACCCCCCAGTCATGCCCTGACCTAAAATAAAAGCTTTCTATGGTCAGGACGTGACACTGGGTCTAATCCCCTGTTCCTGCACAGATTTACAAAGTCAGCACAGCCCCTTCATGTAGGGCCAAGATAAAGACACATGTGGTGCTCTAACGTTCTTCCAATGTGTATCTTAGGGAGAAAATATCTCTGGTCATTGGGCCATATCTCCGGCCCTTAGGTCATCATCTTCAGTATAAAGCAGAAACGTCACCATTGAGCATGCCATAGACATAGGATTACACGAATGTGCAGTCAAATTTCAGTGATCTGAGGGCCTTAGCCATTTCTTGTAATTATATTTCCATGGAGCAAATCAAATTTTATTTTTCACATGCGCCGAATACAACAGGTGTAGACCACACCGGGAAATGCTAACTTACAAGCCCTTAACCATCAATGCATACTCATCAAGAAACTTGGTTTGCTCAATAACATTACGTGACCTGTCATCATCATCATCACGTTCCTGGAGTTCCTGCTCCTTCTGGTGGTCATTGTGACCTTTAGCCTCAGGGTGGTGTGCGCCTTGGCCGTCCTCTGGCTGATGCCCCAAGAGCGGCAAGAGCGGTCAGGTTACTGCTGGCAGTGTTGGTGGTGTTCGCCATCTGCGTTACGCCTTTCCACATGCACCGGGCACTGGTGTACTTCCGGCGGGGGGGCACAGCAGGAGGTGGCGTACCACGCCACGTGACCTTCAGTTATCTCAACAGCTGCCTGGATCCCGTGGTCTACTGCTTTGTAATGGACAGCTTCCGCTCGGCCATGCGCCGGACCTGCTGGAAGATGGCAGGGGTTGTAGTGGAGATGGAGAGTACCAGTGGAGGGGATGTGGCCAGTGGGCTAAGGAGTTTGAAAGTATCAGGGACAGCAATAGCTATTGCTCACAGTGAGGCCACACTGACTCTCACCCCCTGCACCCTGCAACAGATGGAGATGTCTGCATAAAGAGAGGTGTGAGACGGAGGTAGGTAAACAGAAAGAAGGGAAGAAAGAGTGTGTTTTTTACAATAATGGCCAGGAGAGAGGGTATTGAACACTGCAGTTGGACTTCTAAGCAGTTGAGCTTATGAAACCTAAAATACACACCCTTGTGTCTGGACTATGAAGACCACAGTGTAACAGCTTTCGTCTTCCTCCTCGTCTGAGGAGGAGAAGTTAGAAGGATCGGAGGACCAATGTGCAGCGTAGTAATTGTTCATCTTGTTTAATAAAAGTGAACACTCAAAATACAAAAACAACAAAATGTGAAAAACCGAAACAGTTCTGTCTGGTGCAGACACACGAAGACTGAAGACAGCCACCCACAAAACAGGCTACCTAAATATGGTTCCCAATCAGAGACAACACAAAACACCTGCCTCTGATTGAGAACCATATCAGGCCAAACACAGAAATAGGAAAACATAGAAATACAAACATAGACTGCCCACCCCAACTCACGCCCTGACCATACTAAATAAAGACAAAACAAAGGAAATAAAGGTCAGAACGTGACACACAGGAGGTTGATGGCACCTTAATTGAGGAGGACGGGCTCGTGGTAATGGCTGGAGCAGAAAAGGTGGAATGGTATAAAATACATAAAATATGCTGTTGCTATTCCATTTGCTCCGTTCCAGCCATTAGCAGCCTCCACTGATGAAGTCTCACACAGTACTTTGTGCAGCGATAATGAACCTGGACAGGATATGTGATTGATCTGAATCACTAATAGGGACTTAAAGGATTGGAATTGAACAGTAGCAGAACTTTTTCCAGAACATTATCAGCTGTTTATTTTCATGCCGGTGTCAAACGCTACGTTTGAACTTTTTACTTTGAGTTTCAAAAGGTTTTTACATTATTATTGGCCACTTCTGTTCTATCTGTACTATCCACAAAATACAGCATTTGAGAAAATATGAACTATTCTCAAACCATGATGTCACCATTCCCATGCAGTTTCATGATAGGCATAATGTTGAATGATCTTTAAAACACTTGCCTTACAAGTGCATGCCCACCACAAACAACATTAATGTTCTCCTTGAGTAACATCTCCCTTAAAGCTAGAGTCTGGGATTGGAAAACAACACAATGGCAGCCCAGCCACTGTTTTGGTTAATAGTTGAGAGATGGGACTGGATAAATGCAACCACAGAGCTATTGGTGCAAGGACTGACCATCCATGATATCAAAATGATAGTTTTAACCGTTTTGAGGCTATACACTTTGTTTTCAAGCAAGCTTATATTTTTGGGTTCTGACAAACAAAACTTGTGATTTATACTTTATATTCTTCAATAATCAATGGGTATGTAATTCACTTAAAAAGTATAAAAATGGATATTCCAATCCCAGATTGCCCCTTTAACTGTCACTGAGTCAGAAAATGTAATGTGGTATTCTGAAGGTAAACTCTTTCGGGATGTGTTTGGGGCATTTCTCCATTTAGGGCAAGTGTTAAACTCATTCTTACAAAGAGGGCCGAATGTCTGCGGGTTTTCGCTCCTCCCTAGTCCTTGATTGATTAAGGCCACTGATTAGTAAGGAACTCTCCTCACCTGGTTGTCTAGGTCTTAATTAAAAATAAAAACCAGCAGACAGTAGGCCCTCCATGGAATGAGTTTGACATCCCTGGTTTAGGGGAAAAGGCTGTAGGCCAGCAGGTTGTCTTTTTGAATGATGTTTTTGTATTTATTTTGGCCACAAGGGGGTAGCATGAGACTTGGATGGTTTCTTCCTATGGCTTGTCATTGTAAGAATAACCTTTGGTCACGTTTCTGCATTTGAACCTTCTTGGTAGTACTATTTTATTCCTTTAACATACACTTCCACACATATCTAATTTTCCACTAAATCCTACAGTATAATGCTTTCCTGTAAAGAGTTATCCATGTTACATTCCCAATCATCCTCTACTATCTGGAGCACACAGACTTATAACCATATAATAAGCATTCAGTCTGTGTATGCTGGTCAGGTTTGTATTTGTGACATTCTTCCACAGGATGTGAACAAGGCTCAGTCTGGGCTTGGCGTTGTTCACACCTAGGTCCTACAGTGTGAGTGTTACCATCCCTCCCCTGGCTGTGGCACGTGGCCAGGGGGTTTGGCTGGGGTGACTGGGGGCCTGACGCAAAGGCCTGGACAGCAGGGTTGCGGTCAATTCTAATTGAAGTCCCTCAAGTCAGGTAGTGATTTGAAAGCAAAATTCTCTGCATTCAGAACAGAAAAGGTTAGGCCCTAAGGCTACCTGGAGTATGGAAAAACAGAAGTAAGGATACTGTATAGCCTATATCCAAATAAAAAATGACAGGTCATGTTGTTATTCAAATCCAACTTTATTTGTCACATGCGCCGAATACAACACCTTACCGTGAAATGCTTACTTACAAGCCCTTAACCAACAATGCAGTTCAAGAAAGAGTTAAGAAAATATTTAACAAATAAAATTTAAAAAAGAATAAAATATAACACAATAACATAACAATAAAGAGGCTATATACAGGCGGTACTGGTACCGAGTCAGTGTGCAGGGATACAGGTTAGTCAAGGTAATTTGTACATGTAGGTAGAGGTGAAGTGACTATGCATAGATAATAAACAGTGAGTAGCAGCAGTGTAAAAAACAAATGGGGGGAGGGGTAAATAGTCCAGGTAGCCATTTGATCAATTGTTCAGCAGACTTATGGCTTGGGAGTAGAAGCTGTTATGGAGCCTTTTGGTCCTAAACTTGGCGCTCTGGTACCGCTTGCCATGCGGTAGCGGAGAGACTTTGGGGACTGGAGTCTTTGACCATTTTTTGGGCTTTCCTCTGACACCGCCTTGTATATAGGTCCTGGATGGCAGGAAGCTTATCCCCAGTGATGTACTGGGCCATACGCACTACCCTCTGTAGCGCCTTACAGTCAGATACCTAGGAGTTGCCATACTAGGCAGTGATGCAACCAGTCAGGATACTCTCGATGGTGCAGCTGTAGAACTTTTTGAGGATTTGGGGACCCATGCCAAATCTTTGCCAAGTCTCCTGAGGCGGTAAAGGTATTGTCGTGCCCTCTTCACGACGGTCTTGGTATGTTTGGACCATGATTGTTTGTTGGTGATGTGGAGACTAAGTAACTTGAAACTCTCGACCCGCTGCACTACAGCCCCGTCGATGTTAATGGAGGTCTGTTCGGCCTGCCTTTTCCTGTAGTCCACGATCAGCTCCTTTGTCTTTCTCACATTGAGGGAGAGGTTGTTGTCCTGGCACCACACTCCCAGGTCTCTGACCTCCTCCCTTTAGGCTGTATCATCGTTGTCATTGATCAGGCATTAAACTGTTGTGTCGTCTGCAAGCTTAATGATGGTGTTGGAGTTTTATTTGGCCACGCAGTCGTGGGTAAACAGGGAGTACAGGAGGGAACTAAGCACACACCCCTGAGGGGCCCCAGTGTTGAGGATCAGCGTTGCAGACGTGTTGTCGCCTCCCCTTACCATTTAGGTAGGAAGTCAGGATCCAGTTGCAGAGGGAGGTGTTTAGTCCTAGGGTCCTTTGCTTAGTGATGAGCTTCGTGGGCACTATGGTGTTGAACGCTGAGCTGTAGTCAATGAACAGCATTCTCACATAGTTGTTCATTTTGTCCAGGTGGGAAAGGGCAATATGGAGTGTGATTGAACCTTTACTATGACTGGCTGCATCACCACTTGGTATGACAACTGCTCGGCATGTATTGATGGGGAAGTTATTCTAAGAAGAGGAATGCAATTGAACGCTTCTTCAAGGTTTCCTTACCCTTCACTACAGGTCTGAGTTACTTTACTGTGTGTAAATCAACATGCACACACACACACACACACACACACACACACACACACACACACACACACACACACACACCAGTGGAAGCTGGTGGGAGGAGCTATGGGAGGACGGTATCATTGTAATGGCTGGAATGAAATTGAGTAAAACATGTGGTTTCCATGTTTGACGCGTCTGATACCATTCCATTCATTCCATTCCAGCCATTACAATGAGCTCATCCTCCTATAGCTCCTCCCACCATCCTCCTCTGACATGCACTTCCTGTGCACCAGTCCTATTTTATTCAGGTGTTCGACAGCTATCCTACTGACCTCACTAAATTGTTACAATGTTGTTTTATAGCACTCTCATGAAACCAGCTAAAGCAGTTTCAGGGGCCAACTGAGTAACAGGTAGCATACTTGTGTTCATTGTGCAGTGATGAGCTTTCATGTCATGAGCCATACCGGAACGGAGTCAATGGAATGGCATCAAACACATGGAAACCATTCCACTAATTCCTCTCCAGCCATTACCACGAGCTCATCCTACCCAACTAAGGTGCCACCAACCTCTTGTGGTATAATGTGAACTCTGTGTGACCCTGTATTGTGTACTGTTTATTATCTTCTGACTGTTTCTCTTTCTTCAGACTGGTATCTCTAGAAAGAGCCTTTCTCCTCTTAAGGAGTGCAACAACCCTGAACTTGTGAAACAAGATTAGTGAGTCAAATCAAATGTTATTTGTCACATGCGCCAAATACAACAACTGTAGACTTTACCGTGAAATGCTTACTTACGAGCCCTTTCCCAACAATGCAGTTAAAAAGTAAGCACATTTACAAATATATACAAATAAAAATAGTAACACGATAAAATAATAACGAGGCTATATATAGGCTATATACAAGGAGTACCAGTTCCGAGTCAGTGTACTGGGGTATGAGGTAGTTGGGGTGATTGATTGAGGTAATATGAACATTTAGGTTTGGTTAGGTGATTGATTGATTGTTTGAAGTGGTATGTACTGTACATGTAGGTGAAAAGCAGAAGTCCGGGTAGCCGTTTAATTAACTGTTCAGCAGTCTTATGGCTTTGAGGTAGAAGCTGTTCAGGAGCCTTTTGGTCCCAGACTTGGCCCTCCGGTACCGCTTGCCATGCGGAGGCAGAAAGAAAAGAGTGGGACTTGGATGGCTGGAGTCTTTGACAATTGTTAGATGCTTCCACTGACACCGCCTGGTATTGAGGTCTTGGATAACAGGGAGCTCGGTCCCAGTGATGAACTGGGTCGTACACACTAACCTCTGTAGCGCATTGCGGTCGGATGCCGAGCAGTTGCCATACCAAGTGGTGATGCAGCCAGTCATGGTACAGGTTGGGATCTGGAACGTGCGTGTGTGGGGGAAGTAGAAAACTGCAGGGTTTATTGCTGAGTTGTTGGTATCTGACTCACGTGAAAGATAGCCTTAATTAATCTCAGCAGGCCATATCAGTACCTCTTTTATGTGATCTGACCTACTGGGCCAGATTATTCCTTAGATTTCCAAGGAAGGAACCATTCAGCATATCTTATTTATGTGTAAAGCCAATGTTTGACTCCTCCTAAGCCATCATCGTAAAGTAAGTCTACCATAGGCTATTTGCTGGACCTGTGGCCATTGTGATTACAATTCAGGTCAGGGACAATCATCCCTATGATGTGGGATCACATGGTCCTTTATGGATTTCATGAAGAAATATATTGAGACGTTATTAGATATGAAAGGTTATGAGATTAAAGGAAGTTGAATAATTCCTGATGAGACCTGCTCAGGCATACACCTATAGGCCTAATGACAAGATTTGAGAGACTGTTACCTACACTACTAAATTAAGAGTAGCATAAATACTAGTATGGTTTCACTGTAAATATTCAATTTTGCAACAAAAAAACCCCATTATTTTCCCCTCTTAAATTTCATTAAAACTGTAAAAGGTGTTAAGTACCTTCTAGTATGCAAGAACATAGTAAAGTTACCTTGAATGAGAACGGTCTCTGGAAGTGTCTCAATCTTGTTTTCTCAGCGTATGGCCTAGAGCTGCCTTGAAGAGAAAATTCTTATTTCTGAAGATTAGTGCCTCCTCTAATTGGACAGCATTACCTTAATGAGTAATTAACCTCGGGGTCATTAAAAACTGATTTGAATGTTTTTCATCCCCCTGAGGAGTGTCAATCAGAGTCACACACTTCAAATGAAGCTGACAGTTTCTAACAGAGAGGAAGTGAATTATTTTACTCGTTTATTTACAAAGCTGCAGTAGATCAGTGAGATTCACTCACACATGCACACACACAGTGGTGTATAGTACTTAAGTAAAAATACTTGAAAGTACTACTTAAGTAATTTTTGGGGATTACTGTACTTGACTACTTTTACTTCACTACATTAATAAGACAATCCACGCATTTTCCCTGACAATAAAAAGTACTTGTTACATTTTGATGGCTAAGCAGGTCTAATGAACATGAGGGGAGACAGAGAGCTGGTTTCAAGCGCAGGGCACAGCAGGTGTTTATTAAAAAGGACCACAGGAGGAGGCAGAAGGTCATACACAGGGGGTTCCAAAGGCAACAGTACAGGCAGGGAAAAGGCTAGTAACGTAGTCCGGGAGATCAGGCAATAGGTTGATAACAGGAATCCAATAGGCTGAAGTACAGGCAGCGAATAGGCAAAAAGGCATCATTAGTGAGGCAGGAAAAAACTATCATACACAGAAGGAGTAGATCACAGGGAAACCCAGAGCGCTGAAAGCCATGTGTCACAAAACAAACAATACCTCACAGTGATGGGTGCAAAGAACTGAACTAAATAGTGTGTGATAATGACGTACAGGTATGTGATCAGGTGATTAGAATTCAGGTGATTGGGATCTGGAGAGTGAGCTGCGTTCAGGGGATCTATGTGTTTGAGGGTGTGAGTTGGAAGCAGACGTTACAGCAGGACAGGAAAATGGTCCAATTTACGCACATATCAGGAGAACATCCCTGGTCAGCCCCTACTGCCTCTGATCTGGCAGACTCACTAAACACACCTGCTTCATTTGTAATGATGTTTGAGTGTTGGAGTATGCCCCTGGCTATCCGTTAAAAAAAATGTAAACAAGAAAATGGTGTTGTCTGGTTTGCTTAATATAAGGAATTTGAAATGATTATACTTTTGATACTTAAATATATTTTAAACCAAATACTTTTAGACTTTCACTCAAGTAATATTTTACTGGGTGACTTTCACTTTTACTTAAGTTATTTTCTATTAAGGTATCTTCACTTTTACTCAAGTATGATATTTGGGTACTTTTTCCACCACTACACACACACACACACACACTCACCGAGGCTTACACAACACAAACAATCAAATAAACATCACTGTTTTAAAAGGACACTCATTGCTCCTGCTTCATTGACTTCAGTTAGCTACACACGGTTCAACAGGGTCAATATAGGAAGCCAAACGGAGTAACTGCCGCTATGCAAGAGCTCTGAGCAGACATTGTTGTGTAAATGTTCTAAAAATGCATAAGTAGGCTAGCAGATAATCTTCTGCATGCAAGCCTGTTCATGCCCTTTTTGTTTGAAGTTTTCTTTGTCGTCTCATTGTTTGTTCATGGGTACGTCCCAAATGGCAATCCATTCCCTACATAGTGCACTACTTTTCACAATTACAGACACATTTAATGTGGTTGTGTCACGGCCGTCGAATGAAGTGGACCAAATCGCAGCGTGGTCAGCGTACATATTCCTTTTATTAGAAATGACGCCGACAAAAACAATAAACAATGCAAAACAACCGTGAAGCTTAAGGGCTGTGTGCCACAAACAAAGTTAACTCCCCACAAAGAAAGGAGGGAAAAGGGCTACCTAAGTATGGTTCCCAATCAGAGACAACGATAGACAGCTATCCCTGATTGAGAACCATACCCGGCCAAAACATAGAAATACAAATCATAGATAAACAAAACATAGAATGCCCACCCCAAATCACACCCTGACCAAACCAAATAGAGACATAAAAAGACTCTCTAAGGTCAGGGTGTGACAGGTTGCATGCATTAATTCCAAAGACTAAGGTATTTATAGACTTAGGAAACTAAGAGAGTCACAAAAGCAGGCTTTATTTGTTATTTGGCTCCAAATCCCAAATATCTTATCTTTCTTTAAGCTGACCATGGGGCAGGAAGCAAGAGGTGTGTTCATGAGCAATCTCAGGACATCAATCGTCTATTAGTTAAAAATAAAATTACGTCTCTGCTATGAACGGAGTCAAGGTTAGGCCATTTATTTTTACTAGAGAGCTAGCATACTGTACTGGCATGAAATATGACTCCAACTGTTCACTTCCCCTCTGTGTTGAGTACACATACAGTCCAGTAGTCATCTAAAGGTGTGTGGAATTGTAAACACAACATAAACACTTCTACTGACTTTGATAAGACCAAGTGTATCAAACAAAGCATGAATGAATGCATAGCAACAGAAATTGAATATCTGTCCAGTGTCCACCAAATGTGACCAACCTAATGTGAGTCATCCTTGAAGTTCGTAGAAACAACCTCCAATGTGCTGTCCTCCGCTTGCCATTTGTCACGGATGAATAGGAGTGGAAGGTAGGAGTCAGGTGCAGAAAGCAGAGGGTTCAAGAAAAATAGGCACTTTTATTCCGGCACAAACGGTCATGCCCAAACACAGGGCGGAAAACACAGACCAACCCAAAACACAGGGTTAAAACGGTCCGGAGCACAAAACCACAGCCAACACTAAACGTGAACACAAAATAATCGCGCACAAACTAGAGCGGGCCTAACAAGCTTAAATAGGCTAGAAAATCAAGAAAACACAAATAGGAACAGGTGCAACTAATAAGACTAAACTAACAGAAAAGGAAAAAGGGATCGGTGGTGGCTAGTAGGCCGGTGACGACGACCGCCAAGCACCGCCCGAACAGGCAGGGGAGCCAACTTCGGCGGGAGTCGTGACTGTACCCCCCCCCCCGACGCGCGGCTCCCACAGCGCGCCGCCACCGGCCTCGAGGGCGACCTGGGGGGCGAGGTGCCGGGCGATCCGGGTGGAGGCGGTGGAAGTCCCTCAGAAGTGAAGGGTCCAAAATGTCCCCCACCGGTACCCAGCACCTCTCCTCCGGACCGTACCCTTCCCAGTCCACGAGGTACTGTAGGCCCCCCACCCGGCATCTCGAGTCCAGAATGGCACATACTGTGTACGCCGGGGACCCCCCCCGATGTCCAGAGGGGGTAGAGGGACCTCAGGCACCTCACCCTCTTGCAGGGGACCAGCCACCACCGACCTGAGGAGAGACACATGAAACGAGGGGTTAATACGATAATAAGTAGAAAGTTGTAACCTATAACACACCTCGTTTATCCTCCTCAGGACTTTAAATGGCCCCACACACTGCGGCCCCAGCTTCCGGCAGGGCAGGCGGAGGGGCAGGTTTCGGGTCGAGAGCCAGACCCGGTCCCCCGGTGTGAACACGGGGGCCTCACTGCGGTGCTGGTCAGCGCTCTTCTTCTGTCGTCCACCAGCCAGTCTCAACGATTCCTGGACGGCTCTCCAGGTGTCCCTTGAGCGCTGCACCCATTCCTCCACCGCAGGAGCTTCGGTCTGGCTCTGATGCCATGGCGCCAGCACCGGCTGGTACCCCAACACACACTGGAAGGGAGACATGTTAGTCGAGGAGTGGCGAAGGGAGTTCTGAGCGAGCTCTGCCCATGGAACATACCTCGCCCACTCACCAGGCCGGTCCCGGCAATACGACCGCAGAAACATACCCACATCCTGGTTTACTCGCTCCACCTGCCCATTACTCTCAAGTTTCAAGTTTATTTTATTTAGCCCTTCGTACATCAGCTAATATCTCGAAGTGCTGTACAGGAACCCAGCCTAAAACCCCAAACAGCAAGCAATGCAGGTGTAGAAGCACGGCGGCTAGGAAAAACTCCCTAGAAAGGCCATAACCTATGAAGAAACCTAGAGAGGAACCAGGCTATGAGGGGTGGCCAGTCCTCCTCTGGCTGTGCCGGGTGGAGATTATAACAGAACATGGCCAAGATGTTCATAAATGACCAGCATGGTCAAATAATAATCAGAAGTAAATGTCAGTTGGCTTTTCATAGCCGATCATTAAGAGTATCTCTACCGCTCCTGCGGTCTCTAGAGAGTTGAAAACAGCAGGTCTGGGACAGGTAGCACGTCCGGTGGACAGGTCAGGGTTCCATAGCCACAGGCAGAACAGTTGAAACTGGAACAGCAGCAAGGCCAGGTGGACTGGGGACAGCAAGGAGTCATCATGCCCGGTAGTCCTGACGCATGGTCCTAGGGCTCAGGTCCTCCGAGAGAGAGAAAGAAAGAGAGAAGGAGAGAATTAGAGAGAGCATACTTAAATTCACACAGGACACCGGATAAGACAGGAGAAGTACTCCAGATATAACCAACTGACCCTAGCACCCCGACACATAAATAACTGCAGCATAAATACTGGAGGCTGAGACAGGAGGGGTCAGGAGACACTGTGGCCCCATCCGATGATACCCCCGGACAGGGCCAAACAGGAAGGATATAACCCCACCCACTTTGCCAAAGCACAGCCCCCACACCACTAGAGGGATATCTTCAACCACCAACTTACCATCCTGAGACAAGGCCGAGTATAGCCCACAAAGATCTCCACCACAGCACAAACCAAGGGGGGGGGGCGCCAACCCAGACAGGAAGATCACGTCAGTAACTCAACCCACTCAAGTGACGCACCCCTCCTAGGGACGGCATGAAAGAGCACCAGTAAGACAGTGACTCAGCCCTTGTAATAGGGTTAGAGGTAGAGAATCCCAGTGGAGAGAGAGGAACCGGCCAGGCAGAGACTCTCGGGGTGGAAACCCGAGGTCAGGCTGACCGAGACCCCCAGCCTCTCCATAAACGCCCTCCAAACTCTGGACGTGAACTGGGGACCCCGATCAGAAACGATGTCCTCAGGCACCCCGTAGTGCCGGAAGACATGGGTAAACAGAGCCTTCACAGTCTGTAGTGCCGTAGGGAGACGAGGCAACGGGATGAGACGGCAGGACTTAGAAAACCGATCCACAACGACCAGGATCGTAGTACTTCCCTGGGACGGGGGAAGGTCGGTGAGGAAGTCCACCGACAAGTGACCACGGCCGTTGCGGAACGGGGAGGGGCTGTAACTTCCCTCTAGGCAGGTGTCGGGGAGCCTTGCTCTGAGCGCACACCGAGCAGGAGGAGACATAAAACCTCACGTCCTTCGCCAACGTGGGCCACCAGTACCTCCCCCTAAGACTCCGCACTGTCCTCTCGATGCCAGGATGACCCGAGGAGGGTAGAGTATGGGCCCAACGAATTAACCTATCACGGACACCCCGCGGCATGTACCGAGCCCCTGCGGGACACTGAGGGGGTGCAGGCTCCAACCGTGATGCCCTCTCGATCTCCGCGTCCACCTCCCATACCACCGGTGCCATGAGACATGAAGGTGGAAGGATGGGGGTCGGCTCGATGGACCGCTCCTCGGTATCATATAGGCGGGACAGCGCGTCGGCCTTCGTGTTTTGGGAGTTGGGAGCCTGGCCGGTATGAGGTGGTGAAACGGAACCAGGTAAAGAACATGGCCTATCTAGCCTGACGCGGATTCAGTCTCCTCGCTGCCCGGATGTACTCGAGATTACGATGGTCAGTCCAGATGAGGAAAGGGTGTTTAGCCCCCTCAAGCCAATGTCTCCACACCTTCAGAGCCTTGACTACAGCTAACAACTCCTGGTCCCCCATAGGGAGCTTTGGTGGCGCGCCCGAGCGCTGTGACAGCACGGCTCCTACCCCAGCCTCGGACGCGTCCACCTCTACTATGAACGCTAAAGAGGGGTCCGGATGCGCCAACACGGGCGCATTGGTGAACAGCTCCTTCAGACGACTGAAAGCTCTGCCCGCCTCTGCTGCCCAGCGCAAGCGCGCCGGTCCTCCCTTCAGCAGTGAGGTAATGGGAGCAGCCACCTGACCAAAACCCAGGATAAACCGGAAAACCCCCAAAAATTGGCAAACCCTAAAAAACGCTGCACCTATTTTACCGTGGTCGAAGTCGGCCAATTGCGCACGGCTGTAACGCGGTCACACTCCATCACCACCCCAGAGGTGGAAATGCGATAACCCAGGAAGGAAACGGCTTGTTTGGAGAACACACATTTCTCAGCCTTGACGTGCAGGTCATGCTCCAGCAGTCGCCCAAGTACCTTACGCACCAGAGACACGTGCGCGGCGCGTGCGGCAGAATAGATCAGTATGTCATCGATGTACACTACCACTCCCTGCCCGTGCAGGCCTCTGAGAATCTCATCTACGAAAGATTGGAAAACGGCTGGAGCATTCTTCAACCCATATGGCATGATGAGGTACTCATAATGGCCAGATGTAGTACTAAAAGCGGTCTTCCACTCATCTACCCCCCGGATACGCACCAGGTTATACGCACTCCTAAGGTCCAGTTTTGTGAATACCTAGGATAAAGCAATCCTTCTGCCCCCCCCCCCCCTTAAAAGATTTAGATGCACTATTGTAAAGTGGCTGTTCCACTGGATGTCATAAGGTGAATGCACCAATTTGTAAGTCGCTCTGGATAAGAGCGTCTGCTAAATGACTTAATTGTAAATGTCTGTAAATGTGAAGAAACGCGCCCCGTGAAATGATTTCACCTCCGTGGCGATGAGAGGTAGTGGGTAACTAAACCCCACTGTGATTGAATTTAGACCTCTAATGCACGGACGCAGACCTCCCTCCTTCTTCTTCAAAAAAAGAAGCTCGAGGAGACGGATGACGTGGATGGTCGAATGTACCCCTGTCCCAGAGATTCAGTGATGTATGTCTCCATAGCCACTGTCTCCTCCTGGGACAACGGGTACACGTGACTCCTAGGAAGTGCAGCGTTCTCCAGGAGGTTTATCACGCAGTCCCCTCGTCGATGGGGTGGTAATTGGGTCGCCTTCTTCTTACAGAAGGCAATAGCCAAATCGGCATATTCAGAGGGAATGCACACAGTGGAAACCTGGTCTGGACTCTCCACCGTAGTCGCACCTACGGAAACTCCTATACACCTGCCTGAACACTCTTTTGACCACCCTCGAAGAGCCCCCTGTCTCCATGAAATCATTGGATTGTGATGAGCTAGCCAGGAAATTCCCAGCACCACTGGAAACGCAGGTGAATCGATAAGGAAGAGACTAATCCGCTCCTTATGATCCCACTGCGTTACCATGTCCAGTGGAACCGTGGCCTCCCTGACCAGCCCTCCCTGACCAGCCCTGACCCTAATGGTCGGCTATCTAAGGCGTGCATGGGGAAAGGTTGGTCTAACGACACCAGGGGAATCCCTAGCCTTAGCGCGAGCCCACGATCCATAAAGTTCCCAGCTGCGCCTAAATCGACTAGCGCCTTATGCTGTAGAGAGGAAGAAAACCCAGGAAAAGAAGTTAGCAAAAACATATGGCCGACAGGAAGCTCTGGGTGAGTCTGGTGCTGACTCACCTGGGGTGAACGAGTAGTGCTCCGCCTGCCTTCCCTACTCCCAGACGAGCTCCTCCAGCACCGATCTGCAGTGTGTCCCCGCCGACCACAACTGGTGCAGGAGGAAACTCCTCCTCCGGTCCCCCTCGATGCAGCCCCCCCTAACTCCATGAGGATGGGAGCAGGAGGGCCTGGAGGTGGAATCGACAGGGCCCGTTCTGGATGCCCGCGGGCAGCCAGCAGGTTGTCCAGACGAATGGACATGTCAATCAGTTCATCCAGGGAGATGGTGGTGTCCCGACACGCTAGCTCCCTGCGGACGTCCTCCCTGAGGCTACAACGGTAGTGGTCCATCAAAGCCCTGTCGTTCCACCCCTCCCCTGCGGCCAAGGTCCGGAACTCCAGTGTAAAGTCCTGTGCACTCCTCGTCTCCTGTCGCAGGTGGAACAGCCGTTCACCCGCCGCTCGGCCTTCCGGTGGGTGGTCGAACACAGCCCGGAATCGGCGGGTGAACTCGGGGTAGTGATCCCTCGCTGAGTCTGGGCCATTCCACACTGCGTTGGCCCACTCCAGGTGCAACTAATAAGACTAAACTAACAGAAAAGGAAAAAGGGATCGGTGGCGGCTAGTAGGCCGGTGACGACGACCGCCGAGCACCGCCCGAACAGGCAGGGGAGCCAACTTCGGCGGGAGTCGTGACACCATTAGTCTTTTCATCATCCTAATGGATAAAAGTAATCATGTGCTCACACCTCTTATACTCTAGTCTCACTTTATCCACCATTAGCTTAATTAACATACTGCACATTCCTTATGAAAGGTGCTTAATTAACATACTGTACATTCCTTATGAAAGGTGCTTAATTAACATACCGTACATTCCTTATGAAAGGTGCTTAATTAACATACTGTACATGTCGTATGAAATGTGATTAATTAGCATACTGCACATTCCTTATGAAAGGTGCTTAATTAACATAATGTACATGCCTTATGAAAGGAGATGAATGAACATACTGTACATTCCTTATGAAAGATGCTTAATTAACATACTGAACATGCCTTGGTCAGTCCAGATGAGGAAAGGGTGTTTAGCCCCCTCAAGCCAATGTCTCCACACCTTCAGAGCCTTGACTACAGCTAACAACTCCTGGTCCCCCATAGGGAGCTTTGGTGGCGCGCCCGAGCGCTGTGACAGCACGGCTCCTACCCCAGCCTCGGACGCGTCCACCTCTACTATGAACGCTAAAGAGGGGTCCGGATGCGCCAACACGGGCGCATTGGTGAACAGCTCCTTCAGACGACTGAAAGCTCTGCCCGCCTCTGCTGCCCAGCGCAAGCGCGCCGGTCCTCCCTTCAGCAGTGAGGTAATGAAAGGTGCTTAATTAACATACTGTACATGCCTTATGAAAGGTGCTTAATTAACATACTGTACATTCCTTATGAAAGGTGCTTAATTAACATACTGTACATTCCTTATGAAAGATGCTTAATTAACATACTGTACATTCCTTATGAAAGATGCTTAATTAACATACTGTACATGCCTTATGAAAGGTGCTTAATTAACATACTGTACATGCCTTATGAAAGGTGCTTAATTAACATACTGTACATGCCTTATGAAAGGTGCTTAATTAACATACTGTACATGCCTTATGAAAGGTGCTTAATTAAGATACTGTACATTCCTTATGAAAGATGCTTAATTAACATACTGTACATGCCTTATGAAAGGTGCTTAATTAACATACTGTACATGCCTTATGAAAGGTGCTTAATTAAGATACTGTACATGCCTTATGAAAGGTGCTTAATTAACATACTGTACATGCCTTATGAAAGGTGCTTAATTAACATACTGTACATGCCTTATGAAAGGTGCTTAATTAACATACTGTACATGCCTTATGAAAGGTGCTTAATTAAGATACTGTACATTCCTTATGAAAGATGCTTAATTAACATACTGAACATGCCTTATGAAAGGTGCTTAATTAACATACTGTACATACCTTATGAAAGGTGCTTAATTAACATACTGTACATTCCTTATGAAAGATGCTTAATTAACATACTGAACATGCCTTATGAAAGGTGCTTTAAGACCATTTGCTTGTATTTATAGACCCCAATGGACTGCACTGTCCAGTCCATCGGAGAGGGAGAGGGAGAGGGAGAGGGAGAGGGAGAGGGAGAGGGAGAGGGAGAGGGAGAGAACTGCGGTAGGAGAGAGAGGAGAGGTCATAAGCAGAAGAGCTCCTGCATTTTTCAGCATGATCTTAGAAAAATATAGATTTAGAGTTAGATAAACTTGGATTTTTTTGTCAGGGACATATACAGGATGCTACCCTCTACAACATAACCTTGACTTCAAATCAAAACTCAAAACCTTCAACGTGACTTTGGATGGAATTACGGAATCACCTGGAAGGTTTACAACTACCAAAGATTATTATTTCAAAGCTATACAGCAAATGTTCTGGAAAACAACAGAAACCTGAAAACACCATCCAACCTGGAACTGAGTGAATAATGTTTAGTCTGAAGCTATATTTTATTTCCAAAAGTCAAGAAGAAAAATACATTACATTACTTTATAAGGACTGAATGCTAAATTAAGGCTGCCAAGCTTTTTATTTTTTATTTTTTATTTCACCTTTATTTAACCAGGTAGGCAAATTGAGAACACGTTCTCATTTACAATTGCGACCTGGCCAAGATAAAGCAAAGCAGTTCGACACATACAACAACACATAGTTACACATGGAGTAGAACAAACATACAGTCAATAATACAGTGAAAATAAGTCTGTATACAATGTGAGCAACTGAGGTGAGATAAGGGAGGTGAAGGCAAATAAAATATATTAATAAATAAAAATATAAAGAAGGCCATGGTGGCGAAGTAAATACAATATAGCAAGTAAAAAAAACACTGGAATGGTTGGTTTGCAGTGGAAGAAGGTGCAAAGTAGAGATAGAAATAATGGGGTGCAAAGGAGCAAAATAAATAAATACAGTAGGTAAAGAGGTAGTTGTTTGGGCTAAATTATAGATGGGCTATGTACAGGTGCAGTAATCTATGAGCTGCTCTGACAGCTGGTGCTTAAAGCTAGTGAGGGAGATAAGTGTTTCCAGTTTCAGAGATTTTTGTAGTTCGTTCCAGTCATTGGCAGCAGAGAACTGGAAGGAGAGGCGGCCAAAGGAAGAATTGGTTTTGGGGGTGACCAGAGAGATATACCTGCTGGAGCGCGTGCTACGGGTGGGCGTTGCTATGGTGACCAGCGAGCTGAGATAAGGGGGGACTTTACCTAGCAGGGTCTTGTAGATGACCTGGAGCCAGTGGGTTTGGCGACGAGTGTGAAGCGAGGGCCAGCCAACGAGAGCGTACAGGTCGCAGTGGTGGGTAGTATATGGGGCTTTGATGACAAAACGGATGGCACTGTGATAGACTGCATCCAATTTATTGAGTAGGGTTTTGGAGGCTATTTTGTAAATTTTAAATTTTAAATTTTAAATTTTGTAAATATTTTGTAAATATTTTGTAAGCTTGATAAAACTTCAATTAGCACTGATGTGTCAAGTGAGAGATGTCAAAGCCTTTTAGCCCAATATTGGCAGGAGAGTCGCACAGTCTACTCCAACCAAATGGAGAGGCCTTAGAAGCTGCCTCCCGCTGTTCAGAGGTAATTAAAATACAGTACCCTGTTTATGTAAAGAATGATAAGACACGAAAAGAGCACAAAATTAAGCTCCTTAGGAAAACATTTTTTTTTTTCAAAAGACACTTTTTGCTGACTATTATAAAAATGGGAACATCAGCAACCTTATCTTCCACATAGACCATCCCTTGGCATGACACACATGCTATATTAGCACACTACACCTCTGTTAAGAGGGGGGGGGGGGGTGTTACCGAGGGGTGGAAACTCAGGATACTAGACAACGAGGACTCTGAGTCAGCTAATATAAATCTATATAAGTCTGGAACAGTATTGGTACAGGGCCACCCCAAACAGTTTCAGCTGGACTTTCACCTAATGAAAGAATTAGCACAGCAGAAGAAGCTCTCCCATGAGAAAGATACCCCCACCCCGAGCGGGTCAGACCTGACCTCTTCATTATATAACCCCACAGATGAGCAACACCAAGTGGAAAGTCAACCTCCCAGCATACAGTATTACTCCCTCATTGAAATGAAGGATACATTTACCCAGCTGGAGATAAGGTAGGTGGAGCTGGAACAGCAAGTTCCAGTCAGCACAGTCCCAGACAACAGTCCAGCACAACAACACCCCCTTAACCAGACCCGGAGAGCTGGAGGTGGAGAGAGACATATCTGCACTCTGGACTGTGGTGAGACAACTTCAACAGGAGAAAGAGCAGGAGCAGGAGAATCAATCAATCAATCAATCAAGTTTATTTTATATAGCCCTTCGTACATCAGCTAATGTCTCGAAGTGCTGTACAGAGACCCAGCCTAAAACCCCAAACAGCTAGAATGCAGGTGTAGAAGCACGGTGGCTAGGAAAAACTCCCTAGAAAGGCCAAAACCTAGGAAGAAACCTAGAGAGGAACCAGGCTATGAGGGGTGGCCAGTCCTCTTCTGGCTGTGCCGGGTGGAGATTATAACAGAACTATGCCAAGATGTTCAAAAATGTTCATAAGTGACAAGCATGGTCAAATAATAATCATGAATAACATTCAGTTGGCTTTTCATAGCCGATCATTAAGAGTTGAAAAACAACAGGTCTGGGACAGGTGGCGGTTCCATAACCGCAGGCAGAACAGCAGCAAGGCCAGGCGGACTGGGGACAGCAAGGAGCCACCACGCCCGGCAGTCCCGACGTATGGTCCCAGGGCTCAGGTCCTCCGAAAGAAAGAAAGAGAGAAGGAGAAAATTAGAGAGAGCCAAGATTTTCAAAATGTTCATAAATGACAAGCATGGTCAAATAATAATCAGAAATAAATCTGTTGGCTTTTCATAGCCGATCATTAAGAGTTGAAAACAGCAGGTCTGGGACAGGTAGGGGTTCCGTAACCGCAGGCAGAACCGTTGAAACTGGAATAGCAGCGAGGCCAGGCAGACTGGGGGCAGCAGGGAGTCGTCATGCCCGGTAGTCCTGACGTATGGTCCTAGGGCTCAGGTTCTCAGAGAGAGAAAGAAAGAGAGAACGAGAGAATTAGAGAAAGCATACTTAAATTCACACAGGACACTGGATAAGACAGGAGAAGTACTCCAGGTATAACCAACTGACCCTAGCCCCCCGACACAAACTACTGCAGCATAAATACTGGAGGCTGAGACAGGAGCGGTCAGGAGACACTGTGGCCCCATCCGAAGATACCCCCGGACAGGGCCAAATAGGAAGGATATAACCCCACCCACTTTGCCAAAGCACAGCCCCCGCACCACTGGAGGGATATCTACAACCACCAACTTATAATCCTGAGACAAGGCCGAGTATAGCCAACAAAGATCTCCACCTCAGCACAAACCAAGGGGGGGCGCCAACCCAGACAGGAAGATCACGTCAGTAACTCAACCCACTCAAGTGACGCATCCCTCCCAGGGACGGCATGAAAGAGCACCAGTAAGCCAGTGACTCAGCCCCTGTAACAGGGTTAGAGGCAGAGAATCCCAGTGGAGAGAGGGGAACCGGCCAGGCAGAGACAGCAAGGGCGGTTCGTTGCTCCAGAGCCTTTCCGTTCACCTTCACACTCCTGGGCCAGACTACACTCAATCATATGACCTACTGAAGAGATAAGTCTTCAGTAAAGACTTAAAGGTTGAGACCGAGTCTGCGTCTCTCACATGGGTAGGCAGACTGTTCCATAAAAATGGAGATCTATAGGAGAAAGCCCTGCCTCCCGCTGTTTGCTTAGAAATTCTAGGGACAATTAGGAGGCCTGCGTCTTGTGACCGTAGCGTACGTATTGGTATGTACGGCAGGACCAACTCGGAAAGATAGGTAGGAGCAAGCCCATGTAACGCTTTATAGGTTAACAGTAAAACCTTGAAATCAGCCCTTGCCTTAACAGGAAGCCAGTGTAGGGAAGCCAGCACTGGAGTAATATGATCAAATTTCTTGGTTCTAGTCAGGATTCTAGCAGCCGTATTTAGCACTAACTGAAGTTTATTTAGTGCTTTATCCGGGTAGCCGGAAAGTAGAGCATTGCAGTAGTCTAACCTAGAAGTAACAAATGCATGGATTAATTTTTCTGCATCATTTTTGGACAGAAAATTTCTGATTTTTGCAATGTTACGTAGATGGAAAAAAGCTGTCCTTGAAACAGTCTTGATATGTTCGTCAAAAGAGAGATCAGGGTCAAGAGTAACGCCGAGGTCCTTCACAGTTTTATTTGAGACGACTTTACAACCATCAAGATGAATTGTTAGATTTAACAGAAGATCTCTTTGTTTCTTGGGACCTAGAACAAGCATCTCTGTTTTGTCCGAGTTTAAAAGTAGAAAGTTTTCAGCCATCCACTTCCTTATGTCTGAAACACAGGCTTCTAGCGAGGGCAATTTTGGGGCTTCACCATGTTTCATTGAAATGTACAGCTGTGTGTCATCCGCATAGCAGTGAAAGTGAACATTATGTTTTCGAATAACATCCCCAAGAGGTAAAATATATAGTGAAAACAATAGTGGTCCTAAAACGGAACCTTGTGGAACACCAAAATGCACAGTTAATTTGTCAGAGGACAAACCATTCACAGAGACAAACTGATATCTTTCCGACAGGTAAGATCTAAACCAGGCCAGAACTGGTCCGTGTAGACCAATTTGGGTTTCCAGTCTCTCCAAAAGAATGTGGTGATCGATGGTGTCAAAGGCAGCACTAAGGTCTAGTAGCACGAGGACAGATGCAGAGCCTCGGTCTGACGCCACCAAAAGGTCATTTACCACCTTCACAAGTGCAGTCTCAGTGCTATGATGGGGTCTAAAACCAGACTGAAGCATTTCGTATACATTGTTTGTCTTCAGAAAGGCAGTGAGTTGCTGCGCAACAGCTTTTTCAAATTTTTTTGAGAGGAATGGAAGATTCGATATAGGCCGATAGTTTTTTATATTTTCCGGGTCAAGGTTTGGCTTTTTCAAGAGAGGCTTTATCACTGCCACTTTTAGTGAGTTTGGTACACATCCGGTGGATAGAGAGCTGTTATTATGTTCAACATAGGAGGGCCAAGCACAGGAAGCAGCTCTTTCAGCAGTTTAGTAGGAATAGGATCCAGGATGCAGCTTGAAGGTTTAGAGGCCATGATTATTTTCATCATTGTGTCAAGAGATATAGTACTAAAACACTTAAGTGTCTCTCCCGATCCCAGGCCTTGGCAGAGCTGTGCAGATCCAGGACAGCTAAGCCCTGGAGGAATACGCAGATTCAAAGAGGAGTCCGTAATTTGCTTTCTAATGGTCATGATCTTTTCCTCAAAGAAGTTCATGAATTTATTACTGCTGAAGTGAAAGCCATCCTCTCTTGGGGAATGCTGCTTTTTAGTTAGCTTTGCAACAGTATCAAAAAGAAATTTTGGATTGTTCTTATTTTCCTCGATTAAGTTGGAAAAGTAGGATGATCGAGCAGCAGTGAGGGCTCTTCGGTACTGCACGGTACTGTCTTTCCAAGCTAGTCGGAAAGCTAGTCGGAGAAGAACAGAGCACTAGAGGAGAGGATCAGACTGCTGGAGGAGAGGTTGAGGGGGATGGCGTGTGACAGAGAACAACCCACTAGAGAGGTGGCCACCCCCGCAGAGAAGCCAGCAGAACAGCCCACCTCAGCTCCCGACAAAAGTCTCGACACCACAGCAGAACAGTCCACTCCAGACCCTCCTCTGAGCACCCCCCCCAGACCCCCCTCTGAGCACCCCCCCTGTGAGCCACCCTGATTGCCCTCCTAACAACCCCTCCACACCCACTGAGGACATACACAAGACACAGATTGTACTCCTTATGGACTCAAACGGGAAATATATACAATTTAAAAAAACGTTTCCCCAAACACAGTGTGTCTAATCTCCGGTGTCCAAACACCCAGCGCACCCTAGACCTTCTGTCTGAGGACCAACTAGGTTCTCCTAGCCACATAATAATACACACAGGCACAAAAGACCTGAGAGCACAGCAGGAAAGGGTGGCCACAGTACTCAAGGGAGTGATTGAAAAAGCTTCTTCTACTTTCCCCAACGCACAAGTGGTTATATCCACCCTGCTACCACGAAAATACTTCCACCCTGCTACCATACAGCGGGTAAACGCAAGTATTTCCCGTGACTGTGCCTCAAAACCAAATGTTTACCTGTCCCACCACTCCACCCTGGACTTGAACAGCCTCTATGACCAGGTCCACCTATACAAGGCAGCAGTGCCCACCTAAGAGGGCCTTAACATGGAAGTCACACATACTCCCAGTCCGTGAGCAGGCAAACAGGCTCAACCCCCACTCTTACACTAGCCCGAGCCAATGGCATATACCAGATGCTCAGCAAGCTCTGCTCACACTTACTGGCCTGAGGCCAAACCACACGACCAACAACATTGGACACTTTATGGAACACAAAGCCTTCACTATCTCATCCTGGAATATCCAAGGCCTGAGGTCATCTGCCTTTGGCCTAAAGAGCAGATTTGTACCTTGTCAGCTTGGGGATTTGATCTTGCAACCTTTGGGTTACTAGTCCAACGCTCTAACCACTAGGCTACCCTGAGCAAGGCAGTTAACCCACTGTTCCTAGGCTGTCATTGAAATTAAGAATTTGTTCTTAACTGACTTGCCTAGTTAAATAAATTGGAAATACAGACATTGTCATCTGACAAGAAACATGGTATAAAGGAGATGGACCCACTGGTTGCCCTCTAGGTTACAGAGAGCTGCTAGTCCCATCCACCAAACTACCAGGTGTCAAACAGGGAAGAGACTCAGGGGTATGCTAATTTGGTATAGAACAGACTTAACTCACTCCATTAAATTAATCAAAACAGGAACGTTTTACATTTGGCTAGACATTCAAAAGGAAATGAGCTGAACAGAGAAAAATGTCCTCCTGTGTGCTACCTATTAGGCCCCACTAGAATTACCATACTTCAATGAAGACAGCTTCTCCATCCTGGAGGGGGAAATCAATCATTTCCAGGCCCAGGGACATGTAATAGTCTGTGGCGACCTAAATGCCAGAACCGAACAAGAACCTGACACCCTTAGCACACAAGGGGACAAACACCTGCCTGGATGTGACAGCATTTCCTCCCCCATATGCCCCCCTAGGCACAACTATGACAACATAACCAACAAAAACGGGTCACAAGTCCTGCAGCTCTGTCGCACACTGGGTATGTACATAGTCAATGGTAGGCTTTGAGGGGACTCCTATGGTAGGTACACCTACAGCTCATCTCTTGGCAGTAGTACTGTAGACTACCTTATCACTGACCTCAACCCAGAGTCTCTCAGAGCGTTCACAGTCAGCCCACTGACACCCCTATCAGATCACAGCAAAATCATAGTCTACTTGAACAGAGTGATACTCAATCCTGAGGCATCAAAGCCAAAGGAACTGAGTAATATTAGGAAATGCTATAGATGGAAGGAATGTAGTGAAAACCTACCATGCAAACCTAGCAAAAAACCTATTAGGCAACAACAAATTCAATCACTTTCACAACAGCTTCCTGGACAAAACATTCCACTGTAATAATGAAGGTGTAATCTTAACAGTATATTTGACCTCTCAGCTTCCCTATCAAACCTAAAAATTCCAAACAGAAAAACGAAAAAAATTAATAACAATGACAAATGGTTTGATGAAGAATGCAAAAACCTAAGAATGAAATTGAGAAACCTTATCCAAACAATAACATAAACCTGAGTCTACGCCTTCACAGCACGTCAGAAATCAGCTCAATGTAATTGAAGAATCCATAGACTCTAACCACTTGGAAAACACTAAACAAACAACAACACAAAGAATTATCTATCCAAAATGGAAATGAATGGGTAAACCACTTCTCTAATCTTTTTGGCTCTATAACAAAGAACAAACAGCAAAAACATATACATGATCAAATATAAATCTTAGAATCAACTATTAAAGACTACCAGAACCCACTGGATTCTCCAATTACCTTGAATGAACTACAGGACAAAACACAAACCCTCCAACCTAAAAAAACCTGTGGTGTTGATGGTATGCTCAATGAAATGTTCAAATATACAGACAACAAATTCCAATTGGCTAAACTGAAACTCGTTAACATTATCCTTAGCTCTGGCATCTTCCCCAATATTTGGAACCAAAACCACCCAAATCCACAAAAGTGGAGACAAATTTGACCCCAATAACTACCGTGGTATATACGTCAATAGCAACCTTGGGAAGATCCTCTGCATTATCATTAACAGCAGACTTGTACATTTCCTCAGTGAAAACAATGTACTGAGCAAATGTCTTATTGGCTTTTACCAAATGGTCGTACGACAGACCACGTATTCACCCTGCACACCCTAATTGACAAACAAACAAACCAAAACAAAGGCAAAGTCTTCTCATGCTTTGTTGATTTCAAAAAACCCTTCGACTCAATTTGGCATGAGGGTCTGCTATACAAATTGATGGAAAGTGGTATTGGGGGAAAAACATACAACATTATAAAATCCATGTACACAAACAGCAAGTGTGCGGTTAATATAGGCAAAAAAACACACACATTTCTTCCCACATGGCCATGGGGTGAGACAGGGATGCAGCTTAAGCCTCACCCTCTTCAACATATATATCAACGAATTGGCGAGGGCACTAGAACATTCTGCAGCACTTGGCCTCACCCTACTAGAATCTGAAGTTGAGTGTCTACTGTTTGCTGACGATCTGGTGCTTCTGTCACCAACCAAGGAGGGCCTACAGAAGCTCCTAGATCTTCTGCACAGATTCTGCCAGACCTGGGCCCTGACAGTGAATCTCAGTAAGACAAAAATAATGGTGTTCCAAAAAAGGTCCAGTCGCCAGGACCACAAATACAAATTCCATCTAGACACTGTTGCCCAAGATCACACAAAAAACAATACATAGCTTGGCCTAAACATCAGCGCCACAGGTACAGTTGAAGTCAAAAGTTTACAAACACCTCAGCCAAATAAATTTAAACTCAGTTTTTCACAATTTCTGACATTTAATCCTAGTAAAAACTCCCTGTTTTAGGTCAGTTATGATCACCACTTTATTTTAAGAATGTGAAATGTCAGAATAATAGTAGAGATTTATTTCAGCTTTTATTTCTTTCATCACATTCCCAGTGGGTCAGAAGTTTACATACACTCAATTAGTATTTGGTAGCATTGCCTTTAAATTGTTTAACTTGGGTCAAACATTTCAAGTAGCCTTTCACAAGCTTCCCACAATAAGTTGGGTGAATTTTGGCCCATTCCTCCTGACAGAGCTGGTGTAACAGAGTCAGGTTTGTAGGCCTCCTTAATCGCAAACGCTTTTTCAGTTCTGCCCACAAATTCTCTATAGGATTGCGGTCAGGGCTTTGTGATATCCACTCCAATATTTTGACTTTGTTGTCCTTAAGCCATTTTGCCACAACTTTGGAAGTATGTTTGGGGTCATTGTCCTTTTGGAAGACCCATTTGCGACCAAGCTTTGTCACAACTTCTACCGAAGTCAATGCCTCTCCTTGTTCGGGCGGTGTTCGGCGGTCGACGTTGCCGGTCTTCTAGCCATCGCCAATCCATTTTTCATTTTCCATTTGTTTTGTCTCGTTTTTCCACACACCTGGTTCTCATTTCGCTCATTATGTGTTGTGTATTTAACCCTCTGTTTTCCCCCATGTCTTTGTGTGGTATTGTTTATCTGTTTCATGTATGCGCACGTATGTCTGGTTGCGCTGGGTTATGTCAACCCGTATTGTATTTCGTGTTCGTTGTGCTGTGTGCTTTTGGTTCGCCAAATAAAAGGCTCTGTGTTACTATCAACTATCTGCTCTCCTGCACCTGACTTCCTACAGCCCTTCAAGCATACCTTGACAAGCTTTAACTTCCTGACTGATGTCTTGAGATGTTGCTTTACTATATCCACATCATTTTCCATCCTCATGAAGCCATCTATTTTGTGAAGTGCACCAGTCCCTCCTGCAGCAAAGCATGCCACAACATGATGCTGCCACCTCTGTGCTTCATGGTTGGGATGGTGTTCTTCAGCTTGCATGCATCCCCCTTTTTCCTCATAACGATGGTCATTTTGGCCAAACAGTTTTATTTTTGTTTCATCAGACCAGAGGATATTTCTCCAAAAAGTACGATCTTTGTCCCCAAGTGCAGTTGCAAACTGTAGACTGGCTTTTTTATGGCGGTTGGAGCAGTGGCTTCTTCCTTGCTCTGCGGCCTTTCACGTTATGTCGATATAGGACTCGTTTTACTGTGGATATAAATACTTTTATACCTTTTTCCTCCAGCATCTTCACAAGGTCCGTTGCTGTTGTTCTGGGATTGATTTGCACTTTTCGCACCAAAGTACTTTCATCTCTAGGAGACAGAACGCGTCTCCTTCCTGAGCGGTGTGATGGCTGCGTGGTCTCATGGTGTTTATACTTGCATACTATTGTTTGTACAGATGAACGTGGTACCTTCAGACATTTGAAAATTGCTCCCAAGGATGAACCAGACTTGTGGAGGTCTACACTTTTTTTTCTGAGTTCTTGGCTGATTTCTTTTGATTTTCCCATGATGTCAAGCAAATATTCACTGAGTTTGAAGGTAGGCCTTGAAATACATCCACAGGTACACCTCCAATTGACTCAAAATATGTCAATTAGCCTATCAGAAGCTTCTAAAGCCATTACATCATTTTCTGGAATTTTCCAAGCTGTTTAAAGGCACATTCAACTTAGTGTATGTAAACTTCTGACCCACTGGAATTGTGATACGGTGAATTATAAAGGGAAATAATCTGTCTGTAAACAATTGTTGGAAAGATTACTTGTGTCATGTGTAACGGATGTGAAATGGCTAGCTAGTTAGCGGGTACGCGCCAATAGCATTTCAATCAGTTACGTCACTTGCTCTGAAACCTAGAAGTAGTGTTGCCCCTTGCTCTGCAAGGGCCGCGGCCTTTGTGGAGCGATGGGAAACGACGCTTCGTGGGTGACTGTTGTTGATGTGTGCAGAGGGTCCCTGGTTCGAGCCTGGGTATTGTAACATGCTTCTTCCATCTCTTCATCCGAAGAGGAGAAGCAAGGATTGGACCAAAGTGCAGCGCGGCTAGTGTTCAACATGTTTAATAAAATAACAAGTGAAACACTACAAACAACATACAAAATAACAAAATGTGCAGAAACCGAGACAGACCTATCTGGTGCAGACAATCACAGAGACAGGAAACAAACACCCACAAAATTCCAACACAAAACAAGCCTCCTATATATGAGTCTCAATCAGAGACAACGACTACCATCTGTCTCTGATTGAGAACCCACACTAGGCTGACATAGAAACAGACAAACTAGACACACAACATAGAATTCCCACCCAGCTCACGTCCTGACCAACTAAACACATACAAAACAACAGAAAACAGGTCAGGAACGTGACAGAACCCCCCCCCCCCCTCAAGGTGTGAACTCCGGGCGCACCCCTAAAACTCAATGGGAGGGTCTGGGTGGGCATCTGTCTGCAGTGGCGGCTCCGGCGGTGGACGAGGGCACCACTCCACCATTGTCTTTGTCCACCTCCTTAGCGTCCCTTGAGTGGCGACCCTCGCCCCCGACCATGGTCCAGGAACCTTCACCAACTCCCCTCTACAATAGAGGAGACAACTCAGGACAGAGAGGTAGCTCAGGACAGAGAGGTAGCCCAGGACAGAGAGGTAGCTCAGGACAGAGGGACAACTCCGGACTAGTGGCAGCTCCGGACTGAGTGGCAGCTCCGGACTGAGTGGCAGCTCCGGACTGAGTGGCAGCTCCGGACTGAGTGGCAGCTCCGGACTGAGTGGCAGCTCCGGACTGAGTGGCAGCTCATGACTGGAGGGCAGCTCATGACTGGAGGGCAGCTCATGACTGGAGGGCAGCTCATGACTGGAGGGCAGCTCATGACTCGAGGGCAGCTCATGACTGAAGGGCAGCTCATGACTGAAGGGCAGCTCATGACTGAAGGGCAGCTCATGACTGAAGGGCAGCTCATGACTGAAGGGCAGTTCATGACTGAAGGGCAGCTCATGACTGGAGGGCAGCTCATGACTGGAGGGCAGCTCATGACTGGAGGGCAGCTCATGACTGGAGGGCAGCTCATGACTGAAGGGCAGCTCATTACTGTAGGGCAGCTCATGACTGTAGGGCAGCTCTGGCAGCTCCTGACTGGCTGGCGTCTCTGGCAGCTCCTGACTGGCTGGCGTCTCTGGCAGCTCCTGACTGGCTGGCGTCTCTGGCAGCTCCTGACTGGCTGACGTCTCTGGCAGCTCCTGACTGACGGACGGCTCTAGCGGCTCCTGACTGACGGACGGCTCTAGCGGCTCCTGACTGACGGACGGCTCTAGCGGCTCCTGACTGACGGACGGCTCTAGCGGCTCCTGACTGACGGACGGCTCTAATGGCTCGGGACAGACGGGCGGCTCTAATGGCTCTTGGCAGACGGATGACTCAGACGGCGCTGGGCAGACGGATGGCTCAGACGGCGCTGGGCAGACGGATGGCTCAGACGGCGCTGGGCAGACGGATGGCTCAGACGGCGCTGGGCAGACGGATGGCTCAGACGGCGCTGGGCAGACGGATGGCTCAGACGGCGCTGGGCAGACGGATGGCTCAGACGGCGCTGGGCAGACGGACGGCTCAGACGGCGCTGGGCAGACGGACGGCTCAGACGGTGCTGGGCAGACGGATGGTTCAGACGGCGCTGGGCAGACGGACAGTTCAGACGGCGTTGGGCAGACGGGCAGTTCAGGCGCCGCTGGGCAGACGGGCAGTTCAGGCACCGCTAGGCAGACGGCAGACTCTGGCCGGCTGAGACGCACTATAGGCCTGATGCGTGGTGCCGGAACTGGAGGTACCGGGCTGAGGGCACGCACCTCAGGGCGAGTGCGGGGAGGAGGAACAGGGCTCTGGCGAGGCACTGGAAGCCTGGTGCGTGGTGTAGGCACTGGTGGTACTAGGCTGGGGCGGGAAGGTGGCGCCGGATATACCGGACCGTGAAGGAGGACACGCGCTCTTGAGCACCAAGCCTCTCCAACCTTACCAGGTTGAATGGTCCCCGTAGCCCTGCCAGTGCGGCGAGGTGGAATAACCTGCACTGGGCTATGCAGGCGAACCGGGGACACCACCTGTAAGGCTGGTGCCATGTACGCCGGCCCGAGGAGACGTACTGGAGGCCAGATACGTTGGGCCGGCTTCATGACATCCAGCTCGATGCCCAACCTAGCCCTCCCAGTGCGGCAAGGTGGAATAGCCCGCACTGGACTAAGCACGCGTCCTGGGGACACCGTGCGCTTTACCGCATAACACGGTGTCTGACCAGTACGACGCCCTCTCACTCCACGGTAAGCCTGGGGAGTTGGCTCAGGTATCCAACCCGGCTTCGCCACACTCCCCTTTAGCCCCCCCCCCCCCAATAAATTTTTGGGTGAGCCTCTCGGGCTTCCAGCCTCTCTTACGTGCTGCCTCCTCAATCCAGCGCTCCTGGGCTGTGGCTGCCTCCTTCTCCTCCCAAGAGTGGCGATTCTCTCCCACCTTTGCCCAGGGTCCTTCTCCGTTTATGATTTCCTCCCATGACCATTCCTCCTGGTACCGCTGCTGCTGTTGCTGCTGCCCGTTGCCTTGCTGCTTGGTCCGGGTTTGGTGGGTGTTTCTGTAACGTGCTTCTTCCATCTCTTCATCCGAAGAGGAGTAGCAAGGATTGGACCAAAGTGCAGCGCGGCTAGTGTTCAACATGTTTAATAAAATAACAAGTGAAACACTACAAACAACATACAAAATAACAAAATGTGCAGAAACCGAGACAGACCTATCTGGTGCAGACAATCACAGAGACAGGAAACAAACACCCACAAAATCCCAACACAAAACAAGCCTCCTATATATGAGTCTCAATCAGAGACAACAACTACCATCTGTCTCTGATTGAGAACCCACACTAGGCTGACATAGTAACAGACAAACTAGACACACAACATAGAATTCCCACCCAGCTCACGTCCTGACCAACTAAACACATACAAAACAACATAAAACAGGTCAGGAACGTGACAGGTATGGGCGAGGAGACGGACTAAAGTTATACTGTTACATTGATGCTGTTGACCCGGATCACTGGTTGCTGCGGAAAAGGAGGAGGTTGAAAGGGGGGTGAGTGTAACGGATGTGAAATGGCTAGCTAGTTAGCGGGTACGCGCTAATAGCGTTTCAGTCAGTTATGTCACATGCTCTGAAACCTAGAAGTAGTGTTGAAAAACAAGTTTTAATGACTGCAACCTAAGTGTATGTAAACTTCCAACTTCAAATGTAATTTACACAAAGCTTTGAACGATCTGAGAGACAAGGCAAGAAGGGCATTCTATGCCATCAAAAGGAACAAAGAATTTGACATACCATTTAGGATCTGGCTAAAAATACTTATAGAATATAGTTTTAGAACCCATTGCCCTTTATGGTTGTGAGGTCTGGGGTCCGCTCACCAACCAAGAATTTACAAAATGGGACAAACACCAACATGAGACTCTGCAAGCAGAATTCTGCAAATATATCCTCCATGTACAACGTAAAACACCAAATAATGCATGCAGAGCAGAATTAGGCCGATACCCGCTGTAACGGTACTCGTCCTCGTCTGATGACAAGTATGAAAGATCGGACCAATGTGCAGTGTCGTGATGTTGTATTAGTTAATGTGGCGACTGTTGCTCATCGAATGATTACAAGTTTCTAATTACGTGATTAACTGAATCAAGCAATTATTAACTCATTAACCTGGGGCACCATGGGAAAACTCGTTTTTATTGAGTTTCTATTTCCCAAATTAACTCAAAGAATATCAGAATATCGATTTTACCACAGCCGCTAATTAACCAGTTGCCTCTAACAGTCTCGTTCTGAATGTCGTATAGCCCGGGATTCTGCACGGACCCGGGTCTCACTAATGAATTCGCACCACACCAATCTTAGTTGAATGTTTATTTACTAAAAAGCTAAAATGATGATAAAAGATACACATACACAAAAACCCATTCTAGGGTTTTTGATTAGAACTTAGTATAACAGGCCAACACACTAGGGCGCGTGTTACCCAGAATGGGGATTTAAAAGAGAGAGAAAGAGAGAAAGTACACAAGAGGAATATACATTTGGGTGACATTGTCAGCTATGCTCATTCTAACCCTAGCCTTGCCCCAAACTGCCGCTGTTATGAGTCAGAATATAATGATGTAATTACTTGTGGAAGGTCTCCGTGGATTTTCCCGCGTGGACCGTTCAAGCTGCTCAATGACGCACTTCTCCTGCGCACCTCTCTAGGTGTCCTCAAGATGTCCGTGTCGTTTGGCTTTACTGGCCTGTTCCTTTGTCCTCGCTCTGGAAGGGGTCTTCGGAGGACAGATAGCTCTGTAGCTCAGAGCTCACAGCGTAAAGATGAAAGAGTGTAGATACCACGATTCGATGGGGAGTGCCGCTACTCATCCGTAGCTTGGGTAGAAAAAGATTTCTTCGTCTTCAACTTGTTGCGTTTTGGGTTCGTTGACCTTTTAGACCTTTGGCTGCAGCTCGGGTCACTTAGTCTAATCTGTTAATTCTGCACTCACAGGTTTTATACCCTCGGGTCAGAAGTGGGCGTAACCGCCTTCAGGGCAATTCTCTGGGCGTACCAAGTTTTAGGGGCAAGGTATAGATTTTGCTCAAATCCAATTTTAGACAACTAACTTCACATTTCATCTCTACCGAAACATTCTCTTTGATTTGGACATTTTCCACACAACATACAATGTATAAACATCAAGCATATACGAGGAAAACTCTTAACGTTACAATGTTTTCGTAATAACGTAATCTATTAACCTTTAATAACAAAACAAAAATGACATACATTTTCATATTCCATCTATCGTCATGACCACCATTGTAGTTGACGGAAACCATTGTTCCAAAGTCCCTTTATTGCATGTTTACAGTTCTGAGGCTGGTTCTCCATAGTGAGAGGGAAGGGACAAGTGAATGTTGTCCGTGGTCTCAGAATTACCATGGGTGTGAGGGGTCATAAAACCCCCACATCTTCAGACCCCTAGATCTCTCCTCCTCTGTTGGGGTTGAGAGATAATCTGTAGGGTTGTGGTCTCCTGTAACCTGACCTGATCAGGACAGTCATGACAGCAGCGTGGTAAGTGTCCATTTGAATGAAAACCAACTGAACACTGAATGACAAAACAAAATGAGAATGACCGAGACTGAAACAGTTCTGTATGGTAAAACACAGAAAACTACCCACAACCCATAGTGGGAAAACAGGCTACCTAAGTATGATTCTCAATCAGAGACAACGATCGACAGCTGCCTCTGATTGAGAACCATACCAGGCCAAACACAGAAATACAAACATAGAAAAACAACATAGAATGCCCACCCCAACTCACGCCCTGACCAAAACAAAATAAAGACATAAAAAAGGAACTAAGGTCAGAACGTGACACCCGCTAATTATCGAAATCCAGAAAAGAGCCGTTAAATTCTTCAACCACCTAAGGAAGCGATTTCCAAACCTTCCTTAACAAAGCAAATACCTACAAAGAGATGAGCCTGGAGAAGAGTCCCCTAAGCAAGCTGGTCCTGGGGCTCTGTTCACAAACACAAACAGACCCCACAGAGCCCCAGGACAGAAACACAATTAGACCCAACCAAATCATGAGAAAACAAAAAGATGATTACTTGACACATCGGAAAGAATTAACAACAAAAAACAGTGTCTATTTCAATGCTAGAATGCTATTTGGCCCTAAACAGAGAGTACACAGTGGCAGAATACCTGACCACTGTGACTGACCCAAACTTAAGGAAAGGTTTGACAATGTACAGACTCAGTGAGCATAGCCTTGCTATTGAGAAAGGCCGCCATAGGCAGACCTGGCTATCAAGAGAAGACAGGCTATGTGCACACTGCCCACAAAATGAGGTGGAAATTGAGCTGCACTTCCTAACCTCCTGCCAAATGTATGACCATATTAGTGACACATATTTCCCTCAGATTACACAGATCCATAAAGAATTCGAAAACAACCCAATTTTGATATATTCCCATATCTACTGGGTGAAATAGCACAGTGTGTAAGGCCTGGGTGTCGGAGTGTGAAGAAAAAAGCGCAGGAGCAGCAATTGCAAAACAAATGCTCTTTAATAGAACACGGACAAACTAGGCCACCCAGCTAACACACTGGGTGTACACTAATAAACTACCCCAGACACGTGGAGAATGAATAATGTCCAGAAACATGAAGCACAAAACCGACACCAACTTACATACAAACAATCCCGCACAAAGAAACGTGAATGCCGGCTGATTAAATAAACCCAACTAATTAACCCTCATACAAAACAGGTGCGCCCAATAAACACATAGGGAGGGGGAGAAAAGGATCAGTGGCAGCTAATAGGCCGGTGACGACGACCGCCGAACGCCACCCGAACGGGAAAGAGAGCCTGCCTCGGTCGAAGTCGTGACACAGTGTGCCATCACAGCAGCAAGATTTGTGACCTGTTGCCACAAGAAAAGGGCAACCAGTGAAGAACAAACACCATTGTAAATACAACCCATATTAATGTTTATTTATTTTCTATTTTGTACTTTAACTATTTGCACATCGTTACAACACTGTATATAGACATAATATGACATTTGAAATGTATTTCTGTGAGTGTAATGTTTACTGTAATTTGTATTGTTTATTACACTTTTGTTTATTATCTATTTCACTTGCTTTGGCAATGTTAACATATGTTTTCCATGCTAATAAAGCCCTTGAATTGAATTTAATTGCGAGAGAAGCAGAGAGAGAGAGAAGCAGAGAGAGAGAGAAGCAGAGAGAAAGAGAAGCAAAGAGAGAGAGAGAAGCAGCGAGAGAGAGAGAGAGAAGCAGAAAGAGAAAGAAGAGAGAAGAGAAAGAGAAGCAGAGAGAAAGAGAGAAGCCAAGAGAGAGATAAGCAGAAAGAGAGAGAGAAGCAGAGAGAGAGAGATGAAGACAGAGAGAGAAGCAGAGAGAAGGAGAGAGATAGAACGTCCTGTTTGGCTCTTGTCTTCTCAATGGGCAGCTTTATTGTTCCGCCGGGTGTGAAAGTGACTGAGAAGAAACGGACACTGGAGATAGTTGTCTACTTGACAGAGAGGAACAATAGGATTCTGTAAAACAGCCAAACCAGGGTCTCCAGGAGCGCTATGGCCTTCCTGTCCTCACACTCTCTGGTTTGTGTGTGTGTGTGTGTGTGTGTGTGTGTGTGTGTGTGTGTGTGTGTGTGTGTGTGTGTGTGTGTGTGTGTGTGTGTGTGTGTGTGTGTGTGTGTGTGTGTGTGTGTGTGTCTAGGTCCCAGACACTGCAGTTAGGAGGTGTTTGGCTCCCAGTGACCTTCCTTGACCTTTATTCTCCTGTGTTAACCATCATCTCTTTTCAGTACACTGTGTCATACATAGACAACCTATCTCTTGATTTTTTCTCCTGGGAGCTTTGTCTTACTGTAGCTCAAAGCTGAGAAACAAACTATGTGTTTTGATGTATGCAGTAAAGAATGATGGTGGAAAAGTTTTTGTTCTATCTCAGGTAATCTCTCGTGGACAGGCCGACCAAATTACGAGAGATTTTAGGATATGTGTAACCCTGGCATCCAGACTCCAGCCAGCAGGAAGCAATCGACTGTGTGGTCATTTTGTGCTTTAGCTAACTGTCAAGCAGGAAGTATTTTGTGAAATTTCCCACTGTTTGTTTTTCTTTTGTGTATATTACACCAGGAAACTCATACCTGGCGTCCTTGACTAATTTTGTTTTAATTTCCCCCCTGTCCTGTCTACAGAAAACCTTTTCTTACTGTTCCCAGATACTCATACCTCATACTTACTGCTTACATCAGATAGGCCTAGTGAATAGTCCTTTATTTCCCCCCTTCCCCTTTCACCTCCAGGTTAAACTATTTGATTCTCACCATAACATTTTCAATTTCATTACACAAAGAGCACCTCCACCTCCTCTTCACCCCCTGTGTAGACTCGATGTAACAAAGTAAATGTAAACACTCAAATTAGTATGATATGTTACATTTAGTATGGTTACATTAGACAGATAGTTACAAACCTTTTACTTGAGTGGGCTAAATCTGGGTCATACAGAGAATTTCTTGGTAGTCTTAAAACAATCAATTTGAAACAAAAGTGTACACCTCACACACATGGTTATGGACTTAGAAAAACGAAGACACCTGTACCATGTCAGATATAGAGTTGAAATGTATTACATTTTGAGTTTGCATCCCAATATTACACTTTATATACATCACAGAAGACTGAAATATAACAAAACCATCTGACATAGAAACACCGAATTCTCTGCAGGTTTTTTGAAATAATGTTTATTAATTATTAAAATAATTTCAGATTTAATTAACAGCAGCATACCATCCTGCATCCCACTGCTGGGTTACCCATGAAGCTAAGCAGTGTTGTACCTGGATGGGAGACCAGATGCTGCTAGAAGTGGTGTTGGAGGGCCAGTAGGAGGCACTCTTTCCTCTGGTCTAAAAAAATATTGCATGGATTGGGGACATTGCCCTGCGTAAAGTGCAGTCTTTTAGATGTCAAGATAAACAGGTGTTCAGATTATCTGTGGTCACTAAAGAGTAGGCCTGTTAACCTGTTGTTCTGGCTAAATTCCCAATCTGGACAGTGTACCATCATGGCCACCTAATCATCCCCAGCTTCCAAATGGCTCATTCATCCCCCTTCCATTCCATTCCCCAGTTCGTTGCCATAAATGAGAATGTGTCTCGGTCAATTTACCTGGTAAAATAACAAATTACTAAAAGTGTTATTAAGAATGTTATAGAATTTAGACTGTTAATGCAAGTACAGAGTACCATCATGCATATGCAAATAACGTGAGATAACGCCCACTATGTTTTTATTTTCTCCTTTAAATCGAAAATCCCAGCCCTTTATGCAAATCGCTCATCCCGTCAGCGGAAGCTGGCTGTAAGCTTATTTCCGACATATATTCCTTTAAAGCTGTGGCTTGACTGCAAGACGTCCCAGAGGATCCAGTCGATGCACCAATACAAAAATACCTTTCGAGGGGACGTAAACATTATATCACAACAATAACGAACGAAGGAAAGAGATACCAATAACTGGGTAAAAATATTGCATGGATTGGGGACATTGCCCTGCGTAAAGTGCAGTCTTTTAGATGTCAAGATAAACAGGTGTTCAGATTATCTGTGGTCACTAAAGAGTAGGCCTGTTAACCTGTTGTTCTGGCTAAATTCCCAATCTGGACAGTGTACCATCATGGCCACCTAATCATCCCCAGCTTCCAAATGGCTCATTCATCCCCCTTCCATTCCATTCCCCAGTTCGTTGCCATAAATGAGAATGTGTCTCGGTCAATTTACCTGGTAAAATAACAAATTACTAAAAGTGTTATTAAGAATGTTATAGAATTTAGACTGTTAATGCAAGTACAGAGTACCATCATGCATATGCAAATAACGTGAGATAACGCCCACTATGTTTTTATTTTCTCCTTTAAATCGAAAATCCCAGCCCTTTATGCAAATCGCTCATCCCGTCAGCGGAAGCTGGCTGTAAGCTTATTTCCGACATATATTCCTTTAAAGCTGTGGCTTGACTGCAAGACGTCCCAGAGGATCCAGTCGATGCACCAATACAAAAATACCTTTCGAGGGGACGTAAACATTATATCACAACAATAACGAACGAAGGAAAGAGATACCAATAACTGGGTAAGCATAGTGCATGTTTTAAAAGATGACATTATTATAATTTACCAGCTCAAGTTACTAAGCATCTCAGTTTTCTTGCTGCATCACAAGGTTTCGCTCGACTAACCGTCAGCTATGTACTTGGGAAAAGCAACATCGAAATGCCTGCAAGTTCCGTGGTAGGCTATAATAAACGCGTTTCCATATGTAGTATTATTACTACACTGTACTAGAATGAACTGACGACCTCAAGTTTGTTGATAACATTGAATACACAGCGGGCTTAATTAATACATTTGAGTGCTCGTGCAACTGTTGACGATGGATGCTCTTGACAGTAACACTAGAGGGTAGGTTGCATAATTAGGCAGTTGCAATTACAAATTGTCATGTTAACCTTTTCATATAATTATTTCAAAAGCACTTGTTCATTATTCCACGAGACCTGTTACTATTTTCTACCGTGGCATCTAGTTCAACTGTACAGGTCCGGTGCGCCTGTGAAACGTAAAGGCAATGTTTTGCATTTGCAAAACTTTTTTTCATACATTAATAATATAATTTGAAATTGAGAGTAATGTTTTGGAATGGAATTAATACTAAGATGCACCAGAAAATTGGTTTGCTGCCCTTTCTTTTGGTTGAAATTATGTTATGCAATTGCAATCATTCAATTTAGCATGCTGCATGTGTCAGGAGGTTGGAAGCAATTTATGAGCAAAGTACATAGCCTTTTTCATAACTGTCAAATCAAACCAGTTAATAATACAGTAATAGCACCCAAGTGTGTTTGTTGACCAGTTTTGTCGAAATACAGTGGTGTGAGTCGATATCATGTGTGCATCATGTGAGTCTCTGTATTTACTGCAGAGTCCAGGTTCACGTCAGGGAAGTGGTGGATATTAAAATCCGATGTAAATCGCTTCTTGATGAGTGAGATGCAAACCAGAAGGGTAGAGAGAGCCCGTTGTATGTTTATCTCCTATGAGGATTACCCAAGTGCCCCAAGGGTGGTGGTGCACCAGGTGCTCTTTGCTTTTCACTTTGCTTTCCTGAAATGTGTGTTCGCTAACCTTGCCACTATGGATAATTTGTCTTTTGCAGGTGCCAAGAAGACAGCTGCTCCTCTTTTCCAAAAGGAGGAGGCGCACAACGTCTTTGGGACAACTGCTGTTGCATGCAGTCATCTGCAGAGGTTACTGTATGAAGCTTTTAAGGCCTTTTTGGTGAGTCTGTCTGGATGTTTTTATAACTCATTCGTTTTTAGATTATTCAGGTTAGATACAAGATGTGTGTGTGTGCATCTACATGGTCTACATCTACAAACACCCTTTCAGACACTCCTGAGCGCTAATCTGGTCCGATCTGGTTTCAGCTCGTGACTGCGTGGACGCATGTCATGAAGAGAAACCTTTACATCCCATTAACGGTATTGATCACTAAACACTCCCGCTGGCTCAGCAGTCGGTCTCACAATGCAGCAGAGAGACGGGGAACCACAGACCCTTGTTCTTATTCGTTGCAGACTGTCTATGTTGCGTCAACACCCCTGAATAAAGCAAACTATGACACAAGACAGAAAGGTTACATTGGAGCATTAGCATAGGCTACTAAAGTTGAAATGTTCTTCCTTTCATAACCCCAAAGATCACTGGACTGCACTCACATACAACTTGTCCCTCCAGCTCTGTGTTTCTTATTCCATCTTAAAACTGCTGATTAAAACTTTCTGGCTGACTGCTCCATGCTGAGGCTTGTGAAATCACCTTAAATGGGTGAAACACAGCTCTTAAAAAAAATTCTACATTTCAGTTTTGGCTATCTTATGTTGTCTTTGGTAGTTTGCTTCAGACAAGGCCTAATTCTTTTGATTTAAGGGTGTGACTATATCATTTCATCAGAATCATACATTGACAGTGAGTTTAGAAAAAGTAGCCCTAGGCCAATATTTGGAATATTTTACTACTTGTTTGATGTGGAGACATCAGATATTACGGGCATATCGTCCAGATGATTACAATATTATAATAATCGTAATTATGACGGTATCATTGTGAATCCCAGCTTTGTCATTAACAGAGAAATTGACCACAGATAACCCCACCCACCTCACTGAGATCCCGGACCGAGCTTCCAAGTACAGGACACTGTGTGTCTTGAATTACACAGTCTATTTGTGCGGTGTGGTCTGAGTTCTTCTCAACAGTCTTCTTTTATCCTTGTCGGCTTTCTCTTGAAGTTGTGTGACGTCATTCTAGTCCACTCTAGGCTCAGTAGGCCTTATATGGGATGTTGTTCAACCACAATAGAATATTGGATTAAAGTCAGGCAAAGAAATCATTTTGTTTACTGTTCATGTCACAGTGACGGCTGAGAGAGAGCAGATCTGACTCCGGCCAGGCAGCCACATTGTTGGAGCTCGAGCACATTCAATATCTAAATCGATATCAGATAACATGCATGCAGTATGATGCCACTGAGGTTTAATAATAGCCCTGGTTCTAATGCAGAGGGCAGCTACACTATGCTCCTGTTCTGTCCGGTCTGCCATGGCAACTACTTCATTGAGTGTCATGCTTTTTACTGTTTGCAAGTGGTATTGTCACACAGTAGTTATAGACCTTGGTCTGTAATAGTTATTATAAAACGAGGTATATAGTTATTATAGACCATGTTATAGACCAGGGGTATTCAAATCTTACCCTACGATGTCCAGACTACTGCTGGTTTTCTGTTCTACCTGATGAAAATGCATAATTGCACCCACCTGGTCTCCCAGGTCTAAATCACTCCCTGATTAGAGGGAAAGAATTTTAAAAAAGCAGTGGAACTGGCTTCGAGGTCCAGATAAAAATTTGAGGTTTATACACCATAGTCAGTTTTGATGAGTTTGACAGATGAACAAGTATTCAAATTCAACATGAGTTGAGGCAAAGCCACAGAGATCAAATCACATTTTATTTGTCACAGGCGCCAAAACATTTTTAAAATTGAGCCTTTATTTAACTAGGCAAGTCGGTTAAGAACAAATTCTTATTTACAACGACGGCCTACACCGGCCAAACCCGGATGACACTGGGCCTGCAATCAAACCAGGGTGTCTGTAGTGATGCCTCAAGCACCGAGAAGCAGTGCCTTAAACCGCTGTGCCACTTGGGAGCCCAAGTGTAGACTTTACCGTGAAATGCTTACTTATGAGCCCTTTCCCAACAATTCAGTTAAAAGTAAGAAAATAGTTACATACTAAAATTAAAATAACGAGGCTATATACAAGGAGTACCAGTACCTAGTCAGTGTACTGGGGTATGAAGTAGTTGGGGTGATTGATTGCGGTAATATGTACATGTACGTTTGGTTAGGTGATTGATTGAAGTACTATGTACATCTAGCTAGGGGGTGAAAAGCAGAAAATCCAGGTAGCCATTTGATTAACTGTTCAGCAGTCTTATGGCTTTGGGGTAGAAGCTGTTCAGGGGCCTCTTGGTCCCAGACTTGGTTCTCTGCCACCGCTTGCCCTTTTGGTAGCAGAGAGAACAGACTGGGACTTGGGTGGCTGGATTCTTTGACAATTTTTAGGGCCTTCCTCTGACACCGCGTGGTATTGAAGTCCTGGATGACAGGGAGCTTAGCCCCAGTGATGTACTGGGCAGTACGCACTAGAGGTAGACCGATTATGATTTTTCAACGCCGGTACCAATACCGATTTATTGGAGGATCAAAAAAAGACGATACCGATTAATCGGCCAATTTTTAAAAAATGCATTTATTTGTAATAATGACAATTACAACAATACTGAATGAACACTTATTTTAACTTAATATAATACATCAATAAAATCAATTTAGCCTCAAATAATGAAACATGTTCAATTAGGTTTAAATAATGCAAAATGTAAGAAATAATGCAAAATGTAAGAAAGCTAGGTTGTAGTTATTATAGGACTATTTCTCTCTATACCATTTGTATTTCATTAACCTTTGACTATTGGATGTTCTTATAGGCACTTTAGTACTGCCAGTGTAACATTATAGCTTCCGTCCCTCTCCTCGCTCGAACCAGGAACACATCGACAACAGCCACCCCCGAAGCAGCATTACCCATGCAGAGCAAGGGGAACAACTACTCCAAGTCTCAGAGCGAGTGACGTTTGAAACGCTATTAGCGCGCACCCCGCTAACTAGCTAGCCATTTCACATCGGTTACACCAGCCTAATCTCTGGAGTTGATAGGCTTGAAGTCATAAACAGCGCAATGCGCAATGCAACGAAGAGCTGCTGGCAAAATGCACGAAAGTGCTGTTTGAATGAATGTTTACGAGCCTGCTGCAGCCTACCAACGCTCAGTCAGACTGCTCTATCAAATCATAGACTTAGTTATAACATAACACACAGAAATACGAGCCTTAGGTCATTAATATGGTCGAATCCGGAAACTATCATCTCGAAAACAAGACGTTTATTCTTTCAGTGAAATACGGAATGGGTGGCATCCATAAGTCTAAATATTCCTGTTGCATTGCACAACCTTCAATGTTATGTCATAATTACGTAAAATTTTGGCAAATTAGGCGGCCCAAACTGTTGCATATACACTGACTCTGCGTGCAATGAATGCAAGAGAAGTGACACAATTTCACCTGGTTAATATTGCCTGCTAACCTGGATTTCTTTTGGCTAAATATGCAGGTTTAAAAATATATACGTCTGTGTATTGATTTTAAGAAAGGCATTGATGTTTATGGTTAGGTACACATTGGAGCAACGATACGCACCGCATCGATTATATGCAACGCAGGACACACTAGATAACTACACATGGTTGATGATATTACTAGTTTAACTAGTGATTATGATTGATTGATTGTTTTTTATAAGATAAGTTTAATGCTAGCTAGCAACTTACCTTGGCTTCTTACTGCATTCGCGTAACAGGCAGGCTCCTCGTGGAGTGCAATGTAATCAGGTGGTTAGAGCATTGGACTAGTTAACTGTAAGGTTGCAAGATTGAATCCCCCGAGCTGACAAGGTAAAAATCTGTCGTTCTGCCCCTGAACGAGGCAGTTAACCCACCGTTCCTAGGCCGTCATTGAAAATAAGAATGTGTTCTTAACTGGCTTGCCTAGTTAAATAAAGATGAAATAAAGGTGTAAAAAATACAGATTTGATTGTTATGAAAAGTTGAAATCGGCCCTAATTTATCGGCCATTCCGATTAATCGGTCGACCGATTTAACCCGGATGCCGAGCAGTTGCCATACCAAGCCTTGATTCAGTCCGTCTACATGATCTCTATGGTGCAGCTGTAGAACTTTTCGAGGATCTGAGGGCCCATGCCAAATATTTTCAGCCTCCTGAGGGGGAAGAGGCGCTGCTGTGCCCTCTTCACAATTGTATTGGTGTGTTTTGTTTCTTCCACATTGCGTGATAAATGACATTGCTCTCTCCTTTCCTCTGCATATGACCAGTTAACAGTCGTCTCTACAGAGCAGAGGCTCTGCCTGATCCCTGGGCTGCCTTCCTGGCTGGGTGCTCCTCTAATGATATTTAAAGGACCTCTCAATAATGCACAACGCCTGCTAATAATAGACTCGGTCACAGTGAAGGAGCCCTTTCAGGATGAGCCTCAGTTTCACTATCTTTTCTCTCTCTCTTTCTCTCTCTCGATGTGCTTCCCCCCCCCCCCCCCCCCCCTCTCTCGATGTGCTCACTTTTCCCTCTCTCCACCCCTTCACACTGCCTGCTCATAAGATGGCCAAAGCTGTAGTTATGTTACTGCATCACAACACAAACTCAGCCAGTCCAGCTCCTATGGAGCCTGCCCTGCAGCAGGAGGATTCTGCCTCAACTGAGTGTGAAAGTCTGAGAAGAGAGAGTGCATTTCGCGTTGTTCCTATCTGAGCTCAACTTTGATTCATGTTCTCTGGTACTCAGGGCTGTGATGTTTTTCAGCTATTTCACTCATGTTTGAGCTGCCCGTCTACCTGTACCACAGGAGGCTGCTGAGGGGAGGACGGCTCATAATAATGTTTGGAATGAACTGTGTTTGAAACCATTTCATTCCAGCCATTACTGTGAGCCTGTCCTCCCCAAGTATGATGCCACCTGTGCTGTGTACTACAGAACTGTACAATAGGTATAGGTCCTCTCCACACTGAGTAGCTAGGGAGGGCCCTCCAAACAAGAAACTATATACAGGGTGCAGTTGGTTTTCTTTGTTGTGTCTGGTGATACCTGAGTATTGTTGATGATAAACCATTCAGATACTGGCAGCTTTTCTTCCCTCATGCCCCTTTTGTAATGAGAGAAGTGGGAGGTTTTGCCCCCTTCTCTCCTGTATCCCCTCCTTTCCATAAACAGTTTCTCCAACCCAGGTAGCTCTCTCAGAAGCTTGGGTGACAGGACTTGGCAGTAGTAGAACAACATTAAGGTAGCAGCCAGCTAGGGACTGAGGACGGACTTCTCCTCTCAGACAACACACATGCACTGTGGCTGGTTTGGTTGGCAGAAAGGCTCCCTTGTAGTGTTTGGAAATGACTGGGCCAGATCTGTTTGGATGCGGTTGAGATGAGACGTGCCGTCACCATCTTTCCACACAGGTGGGTCACTGTTCATTTAGTGATGAATGGATGATTTTCAAGATACTGGTTTTGCTTTGTAATTCAGTTGAATGTGCAATTGTTAGTGAGATAGGATAACCATAATTATTTTTGTGTTGAGCATTTTCAACTGTCCATGGTTTAGAGGAATAGACAGGATGTGAAGATGACAGTTTTCACACAGACATCTGAGCATGGAGATATAATCTATTACTATGCACCTGAGTGTGATGTCTGCCAGGTTTGACATGGATCTGTCACGGAACATTGTCACAGAACATTGTCACGGGGAGCACCAGGGCAGCATACTCTGAGGACTGATTTTAAGAAATTAAATATGGATTTTACTAATCTCCTTCCCGTCTTAACACTCACAGCTTTGCCAGCTGTCTCCTGCTATGTCAACTGAGGATGGAAGTCAACATTTGTGTTTATTTAGTGACCCGTGGGCTTGGTTTTCTAATAACCTGACCTCGGTTACATTTCTCTTCTGGTCTTAAGATTTACTGTAACTCAGTTGGTAGAGCATTAGATTAACTGTAACTCAGTTGGTAGAGCATTAGATTAACTGTAACTCAGTTGGTAGAGCATTAGATTAACTGTAACTCAGTTGGTAGAGCATTAGATTAACTGTAACTCAGTTGGTAGAGCATTAGATTAACTGTAACTCAGTTGGTAGAGCATTAGATTAACTGTAACTCAGTTGGTCGAGCATGTATTGTATACTGTTTCTTTGTGGTGTGGTTTTCCTATAAGCCCATGGGCTTCCAACCACACCTGCACACCGTTTTTGGTTTTTATCTCTATTGTTGCCTATCACTTATTTTTAAATAATAAAATAAATGCCAGGATAGTGGGTTCAATTCCCAGGACCACCCATATGACTTTAGGTCACTTTATATAGGAGTGTCTAATAATTGCCATGTACATGTATATTATATAAGGGGGATAACTAGTCAGTTGTCCAACTGAATGTATTCAACTGAAATGTGTATTCCGCATTTAACCCAACCCCTCTGAATCAGAGAGGTGCGGGGGGCTGCCTAAATCGACATCCACGTCTTCGGCGTCCGGGGAACAGTGGGTGAACTGCCTTGCTCAGGGGCAGAATGACAGATTTTTACCTTGTCAGCTCGGGGATTCAATCCAGCAACCTTCCGGTTACTGACCCAACGCTCTAACCACTAGGCTACCTGCCGCCATATATATTAGCTGCATGATATTTTTTTTACATATTCTTGTTCAGTGGGAGTTTATAAGAACCAGTTTATCAAAAAATATATGATATTGGTTTAAATATGCTGTTATTTCAACTTCAGACAAATAGTCACAATCTATTAATCTAACTTCAAGAGCTCTGTATCTATCTTGTTTCCTGGTTGCACCTACTGTACTACAGTGTACCTTGTCTGTTTTTCAGCCATTATGTAACACTCTGGACTTCAACAGGCTATAATGGGAGATGTGTTGTCCTGTGTAGAGCATGTCTGGACAACTGGGATTAAATAGCGCATAGGGAAAAAGGGTTATCTGTAGCTGAAGTTCCTGGAGTTGTTGTCACCACCAGGCTCTGGGAAAACCAGTTAAGGTACCTTTCACCAGACCAAATAGCCAGGATGAGATGGGAAGTTGCATTGAATGGTGCATGCAGTAACACCACTTTAGTGTTAATCTTTATAGTCTTACTCTACGCTGAGAATATAAAATATTAAAAACACCTGCTCTTTCCATGACATAGACTAACCAGGTGAATCCAGGTGAAACCTATGATCCCTTATTGATGTCACCTGGTAAATACACTTCACATCAGTGTAGATGAGTGGGAGGAGACAGGTTAAAGAAGGATCTTTAAGCCTTGAGACATGGATTGTCTGTGTGCCATTCAGATGGTGAATGGGCAAGACAAAATATTTAATTGCCTTTCAACGGGATATGGTAGTAGGTGCCAGGCGCACTGGTTTGTGCCAAGAATTGCAACGCTGCTGGGTTTTTCACACTCAACAGTTTCCCGTGTGTATCAAGAATGGTCTATCACCCAAATGACATCCAATCAACTTGACACAACTGTGGGAAGCATTGGAGTCAACATGAGCCATCATCCCTGTGGAATGCTTTCAACACGTTGTAGAGTCCACCCCCAACAAATTGAGGCTGTTCTGAGGGCAAAAGGGGGGTGTACAACTCCATATTAGGAAGGTGTTCCTGATGTTTGGTATACTTTTATATACTGTGTATATAAAATATGTTGATTTGAAGAATCTATAGTCCCACTATGTCAATTACATGTTGATTTTGAAGGCAGGCTATGTGAGACTCCTGCCGGGCCGTTGCATTTGATGTTGTAGGTAATAACACACAGAAATACGAGCCTCAAGTCATTAATATGGTCGAATCCGGAAACAATTACAACGATACTGAATGAATCAATAAAATCAATTTAGCCTCAAATAAATAATACCAAATAAATTGGTTTAAATAATGCAAAAACAAAGTGTTGGAGAAGAAAGTAATATGTGACATGTAAGAAAGCTAACGTTTAAGTTCCTTGCTCAGAACATGAGAACATATGAAAGCTGGTGGTTCCTTTTAACATGAGTCTTCAATATTCCCAGGTAAGAAGTTTTAGGTTGTAGTTATTATAGGAATTATAGGACTATTTATCTCTATACGATTTGTATTTCATATACCTTTGACTATTGGATGTTCTTATAGGCACTTTAGTAATGCCAGTGTAACCGTATAGCTTCCATCCCTCTCCTCGCCGCTACCTGGGCTTGAACCAGGAACACACCATGCAGAGCAAGGGGAACAACTACTCCAAGTCTCAGAGCGAGTGACGTTTGAAATGCTATTAGCGCGCACCCCGCTGACTAGCTAGCCATTTCACATCGGTTACACCAGCCTAATCTCGGGAGTTGATAGGCTTGAAGTCATAAACAGCGCAATGCTTGAAGCATTGTGAAGAGCTGCTGGCAAAACGCACGAAAGTGCTGTTTGAATGAATGCTTACGAGCCTGCTGGTGCCTACCATCGCTCAGTCAGGCTGCTCTATCAAATCATAGACTTAATTATAACATAATAACACACAGAAATATTAGCCTTAGGTCATTAATATGGTCGAATCTGGAAACTATCATCTCGAAAACAAGACGTTTATTCTTTCAGTGAAATACAGAACTGTTTCGTATTTGATCTAACGGGTGGCATCCATAAGTCTAAATATTCCTGTTACATTGCACAACCTTCAATGTTATGTCATAATTACGTAAAATTCTGGCAAATTAGTTCGCAATGAGCCAGGTGGCCCAAACTGTTGCATATCCACTGACTGCGTGCAATGAATGCAAGAGAAATGACACAATTTCACCTGGTTAATATTGCCTGCTAACCTGGATTTCTTTTGGCTAAATATGCAGGTTTAAAAATATATACGTCTGTGTATTGATTTTAAGAAAGGCATTGATGTTTATGGTTAGGTACACGTTGGAGCAACGACAGTCCTTTTTCGCGAATGCGCACTGCATCGATTATATGCAACGCAGGACACACTAGATAACTACACATGGTTGATGATATTACTAGTTTAACTAGTGATTATGATTGATTGTTTTTTATAAGATAAGTTTAATGTTAGCTAGCAACTTACCTTGGCTTCTTACTGCATTCGCGTAACAGGTACGCTCCTCGTGAGGCAGATGGTTAGAGCGTTGGACTAGTTAACCGTAAGGTTGCAAGATTGAATCCCTGAGCTGACAACGTAAAAATCTGTCGTTCTGCCCCTGAACGAGGCAGTTAACCCACTGTTCCTAGGCCGTCATTGAAAATAAGAATGTGTTCTTAACTGGCTTGCCTAGTTAGATAAAGGTGTTTTACCTATTTCTGATTGTTATGAAAACTTGAAATCGGCCCTAATTAATCGGTCGACCTCTAGTAGGTAGCTAGTAGCTGGTTCTACACACAGGCTGTTGTTGATTCCGACATCTGTGTATGCGTAACCTAACGTAGCAGGAGTAAAATAAACGCCTGAAACTAGATCCCCCTACATACTGGTCTTGATGAGAAGAAACAAAACTGGCGGGAGGTTCTCTTCTGCACTGTTTAATGGAGGAGAGGTTAATATGGAGTAGGGAGGCACTGATATTACATTTTTGTCCGATTTCGATATTTTCCTTTCCCAAAAAACCCAGATACCGATATTTGACATTTTAGCAGCCTTTTAAGAGTTCTAGTACAGTTAAATAGTTGAAACAAAGTGTCATTTGTTCAGTTAGGAACAAGGAGTTAAACTTTTCAAATGTGCTCAACTGACTTGACGAGTAAAATGAGATAAATTTACAACACATCTAATTTTTCATTTAGAAAATAAAAAATAACTGCTTTGTTTTAAATGAAATGAAAATCTTGACCTATTATACCAGCCATGGATGAACAACAGAAAAGCCACTGTGCTTAGTCAATTTTTCCCAGTGCCATAAGATGGCTGGGTTACAATATGACTGCCCATTTACAATTTTAACATTTGGGGGGAGGTTTTTCTTCACAAAGAGGACCTGCTTGACTTTGTCACGAGAGTCTGTTTCTTTTTTCGTCTACAATGTGTGAAGCTGCACTGGAAAAGTGCTCAGTGTACACACTAGTACAGGGAGAACCAATATACCTGCGCGCAGCTTTAGCTAGGATGGGGAAACGGTGTTTGTTACTGTTACTGTTTGTTATCTTCATTCCTGGGAATAGTAGGTTATTTGCAAATAAGGGTTGTGGGGGGGGGGGGTTAGTACATTTTGCATTATTCTTGCATTCAAAATGATCATTAGGCATAGATCAACATTGACAAATGTTGGCCGATGTAGTAACAGAAAATAAAAATACAACGCTTCTCTCTCTGACACACACACACACTGACCAAAAAGTTATTTTGTTGGCATTTATGTATGGCCCCATTACCAGTAAAACATAATCAAAACGTATTTCTTTCACTTACTTGCTGTGCTGTTTCGTTGTTCAGTCGTTTCTTTCTCAACCAGGATTTCATCATACATGTCAAGCAGTGAATTTTCAGCCCTGTCTGTCCGTGGCCTCTTCTGTCATCGGTCTTCTTCTTCGGTGTGCACGGTCACTGTCTGTTTCCATCTTGTCCAGCTGTGTGTAACATTTCACGTAAACCCTGTTTCTTGTCTGCATCGAAGTAGCGGTCCTTGTACCTAGCGTCTGCAGCAGAAAGGATACCCTCTGTCATGGCATTGAAACGTCTGCTAAACAAAACTGCCGACACAGACCGTGGGGTTAACTTGCAAAAGTACTTTACTAGACACTGTGAACAAGCGATTCGGGGGATTTTGCAAGTTTTAACCCCACTGTCTGTGTCTGCAGTTTTGTTGAGCAGGCGTTTCAGTGCCATGACGGAGGGTATCACGTCTGCTGCAGACGCAGTTGAAGAGCTTATTTCTTAAGTCAGTTGTTCGAATGGCACTAGGAGTGTGCTCATGTTTTCAATGAGAGTCCACTGGTTTGTACTGATTGTTGCAGGTAACTCCTAGTCGGCTACGTACATGCCAAGCACTCGTTTTTGTTCCAGCAGGCTCTCCATCATGTAAAGTACTGTTCCATCTGGTGGAAACGTCTTGCTTAAGCCTTTTCGTTTTCATTCCAAGCTGTTCCTGTATTGCTTGCAGGTGGCTGTATGCTAGCCTGTAAGCAATACAGATCATTTATTCGTTCGACATGGTGGTATCTTTTTGTGTCGGTAAAATTATTTGTGGGAAATGGAGGTGGAAACGCCCTTATGCGCAAATATTTATGTAATAAACAACATCGAAGTAAATTTGGAGTCACGCGATGAAATAGTATTTGGTCCTCCCACTACGACTCGGGGAAACCATGAAGTTTATTAGGCTACAGATTAAATAAGTTACGATGAACTTTGCAGGGTGGTGAAAGTGCACGGTGATGAGCTTGATGCTCCTTTCCAATAAATATCGAGGGTCTTATTCTGGTTATGATGATGATCGATGCTTGACTGCATCGATGCTTGACTGCCTGACAAATTAAAAAAATATTCTCGCTCTTATCCATAATAATCTCATCATGTAGATTAGACCAGGGGTTCCCAAGCATTTTCACTCATTCCAGCATTGGGGAACATCCCACACCCCCTTTGTACGAGTGCACACACGCCACGTCTATTTCTATGGTCACAAGCACTGTTCATGACACAAACTGTTCACACCCCTCTTGTTTCATGTTATCCAGAGCGTTGGTATCTGTCCTGCTGGCAACAATTTGTCACACTTAAAAAAAGAATTTGCTAACGTTTACTGTCTGGCCATATTCAACGGGTACTTTGAAATCTGAGTAGATACATAATTAACAATGTCAATTTGAAATGCACAACAACTATACCACTTAGCTAAGAAGGATGTAAATAATCAAGTCAATAAATGTTGGGTAGTTAGAAGAAAGTTAATATACTGCCTGGCAAGTTCAATGTAATGTAACTAGCTAACGTACCAGTAAAGTACATACTGCTGTAAAGCTATGTGGTTCGTAAGGATAGTGTAGCTAACAAATTGTCAGCCAACATAACGTGTAACGTAACTTATTTGAAAAGTTATTACTTTAATACTTTCCTCAGCATTTTCTTAACATTTGTCATAGTTAGTTAAAGCAATTCATTTGTATCCGCTCTCGTCGGACTTCGGCTGCATATTTTCTTCAAATCTGAAAAGTTATGAAGCCACGCCCATTTTATGAAGAATTGCATTATGGGCCATAAAAGGACGGAAATAGTGTCCACTGCATGTATACTTTGTATTTTGGCGAATTTAGTACGACATCCGGGAACTTTTGGCATACTAACTATATCCATACTATGACTAATAAACATACTCAATTCACATCACAAATAGTATGGTTATGAGTATTCGAACACAGCCTAAATAAAAAATGGGCTAGTTGATCTGGATATTTCTTAAAAGTTATAAATAGCTCTCTAAGGTCTGCAATGACTAACATGACAAGAGGAACTGATGCACCACCCAATGTCGAAGTTGCACCTTGTGCATTCTACTATTACAACTTTCGAGTGTAAGTTCAAAGCCGGACTGCCGCCCCACAGTTTGGGAACCACTGGACTAGACAACCCGCACAGCCTACCCACACTGTATCTGCGAACTGTTAGCTAGAGCGCAGGTGCCAAGGCCAGAGTAGGCACATTTAGCGCAACAGTTTTTGTGACAAAACGATCGGTAGAGTTGCAAATGCGATGGAAACACATTGAACTTTACATTTTTATTTGGTTTATTAAGTGGAAAGTTACATTTTGTGTACACTACTTCATTACGCACTGATTTTTATCCGGAACAAGTCCATTTGGTGGAAACATACCACGGGTGGGAAAATGCACATATTTCTAGAATATTCGCATAAATTTTGTCACCAATTGGATGGAAGCCTAACTACAGGCTCTTTCCATTTCCCCTCAACTGAAAACATCTGGTTATTGGGGACTCGGCAGATGCTAGTGTGTGTGCATGCATGTGTGTCAGTTAGGTCAAGCCAATGCTGAGCTGGAGGTTTTGGTTTGACCTTTATCAGAAGTGCAGGTGTGTATCAGTAGCTATCAGAGCAGACCATGGGGTGCTGTTCATGCACACTAGCCAGAATATTCTGTCCTCGTTAGGCTTAGGCCCTGCCTAACTCGTGGTGTTTTTTTTGGGACGTGGTTGTTATGTTGTCATGGAAAGACTGCTGCATCACCTTGAATGAGCCTGGCACGCCTGCTTGTTTTTACATTTCAGTGCAATTGATCACTGCATGTATGTGTAACGTGAAGGTCAGGGCTGTTTCCTAACCAAAATACTGTGGTGTAGGAGGTTTGCCGTTGGATTGCTTTGAGTTAATTGTTGCGGTGGTGTGAATCTACTGTGGTCTTAATTTACATTTCATTACATTACATTAATCAAGATAACTGACATTGCACCACTGAGAGGGATCTATGAAATGTATTTTCTTGGATGTTTTCCCGCTTGTTATTTCTGTGGTCTTTGAATATCCCTCTCATTTTGCTTCAGGGCCTTTCCTTCAGCTGTGGTTGATCACACTTAGGTACACACCCCTAAGTGTATCAAATACCCTGACCAGGCCTAAATTCCCCTTTTCCTTCAATTGATTTGTGCATTACAAGATGTAGGCTGACATTGCAAGACTAGTGTTTATGACTTGGTTTCCTTCAAGGGGAAACTGAGAATAAGGCTAGAGGATGATTTGTGAACCATTTTGATGAGGGACTCAACGACCTGCCCTGACCAACACCCCAGAGAGGCATTCAGCAATGCAGTATCATCCACTGAAAGAATGTTGTCTTCTCTCAAAGTAAGACTCGGAAATACTTGGTAACACTACCTATTTTCCAAAGACGAAAGGCCTTCTAGGAAAGGCCACTATATGACCCTCATGATTGTATAGGCCTAGCTAGCTGTGCTTAGTGAGGTGCTGACAAGCTAGAAGAAGGGCGGGCAGGCAGAGGAGGCCCACATGGAATTAGGGTGGCCAGTGTCCGTCTGCTAAATAAAGCCAGGGATGATAGCCTTATAATAGTTGTCCTGTAAGCTGCCTCGTACCTTGCCACAACAACAGAGAATAGGTAATTGACATGGCAGTCAGGCTCCATGCCATCTCAGCCATGTTGTTGGCTACATAGGCCTACAACATAGAGTGGAACAGTATGGTTAGTATCCAAGATAGGTCATAGGTCCACTCTAACCCTTACAGCTGATGACCTTAGCATGACCTCACACATTTGACATTGAACAGCCCAAATGCCCTGGACATGTGTTGTTTACATGCTGTAACCATAGTTTTGTAAGTTTTGACATTTCATCCTGTCACCACCTCCCTATCTAGAAAAGCATGCTCTGTTATGCAAGTTACTCAAAATATGCCACTCAAAGCAGAGCATGTTGTCTTTACCAAAAAAATGTGGAGAAAGACAGCAAGTCCCAAGAATGGACCTCTGACAAATATCATAGTTGCAGTCCATTATTGGGTGTTGCTGACTTCTGCCCTCTTTTTGAAGACTTCTAGTAGCCTGTCCATTTACTCAGACAAGCACTCCATTCTCACAGTGCTCTTTGGTAGCACCGGCATACCTGCATAAATTACCAACACTTGACTTGGGAATGTGCTTCATTTTTTTTTGTCTTACAAATGAACTGGCCTCCCTTGTTTACAGCTTAAAATGTCTGGATCGTTGACGCAGCCGTTTCTTCCACTGCTTTCTGTAAGGTAATTCCACCATTATACATCACAAGGCAGGGTTGTTGCTGCGGTTAGACCTCGAGCTGGTAATCGTGCTGATGTGGTGATCTACATAGCACATTGTGGCTGTGTGCGTGCAGAGTCTCTGCACATGCGTGTGTTTATGGCCATATATGTGGGAGAGAGAAAGTGTGTTCAGGTGAGTGTGTGTGTGAGGGGGATTTGTCATACTCCCTGTTCACCAACGCCTTCTGTCCCGGCCTCACACACTCTCCCTCTGCTACAGCAGTGCTATACACACACACAATCATCATCCCTGCCACTTTGTTTAAAGTCCTACTGTATTATCAGGCTGCAGTGGGGCAGTGAGTCTCAACAAATCCATACATTTTTCTTCTGATCTGCCACTTCTCTAAGCAGGGCGGGATCTGATCTGTCTGAGCTCGAAATGAAATGGATACTGTTATGAATGATGGAATACTGTACACACAGCTACACACTGCCCTGGGATTCTCCCTTCTCAGAGCTTTGAGATACCTAGCAGTCGAGGGAATGGGACTAGGAAATAATTTTATTATTTTTAAAAGTAATATACAGTGCAATCGGAAAGTATTCAGACCCCTTGACTTTACAGCCTTATTCTAAAATGGATTAAATACATTTTTTTACCTCAAATCTACACACAATACACCTTAATGACAAAGCAAAAACAGGTAGATGTTTGCTAATTTCTTCAGACCCTTTATACAGTACTTTTGCAGCACCTTTGCTAGCGATTACAGCCTCGAGTCTTCTTGGGTATGACGCTACAAGCTTGGTTCTTCCATTCTTCTCTGCAGATCCTCTCAAGCACTGTCAGGTTGGAATGGATAATGTTGCTGGACAGCTATTTTCAGATTTCTCCAGACATGTTCAATTCCGTGCTCTTGCTGGGCCACTCAAGGACATTCAAAGACTTGTCCCGAAGCCACTCTTGCGTTGTCTTGGATGTGTGCTTTGGGTCGTTGTCTTGTTGGAAGGGGAACCTTCTTCGCCCCAGTCTGAGGTCTCAGTTTCATCAGGCCAGAGAATCTTGTTTCTCATGGTCTGAGAGTCCTTTAGGTGCCTTTTGGGAAAACTATAAAGGCCCGATTGGTGGAGTGCTGTAGAGACGGTTGTCCTTCTGGAAGGTTCCCCCACCTCCACAGAGGAACTCCGGAGCTCTGTCAGAGTGACCATCGGGTTCTTGGTCACCTCCCTGACCAAGGTCCTTCTCCCCCGATTGCTCAGTTTAGTCTGGCGGCCAGCTCTAGGATGAGTCTTGGTGGTTCCAAACTTCTTCCATTTTGAGAGTGATGGAGACCACTGTGTTCTTGGGGACCTCCAATGCTGCAGAATTTTTTTGGTATACTTCCCCAGATCTGTACCTCGACACAAAGCTGTCTTGGAGCTCTAAGGAAAATTCCTTTGACCTCATGGCTTGGTTTTTGCTCAGACAAGCACTGTCAACTGTTGGACCTTATATAGACAGGTGTTTTTGCCTTTACAAATCATGTCCAATAAATGTGATTTTCCACAGGTGGACTTGTAGAAACATACTCAATGATAATCAATGAAAACAGGATAAATACTTATGTAAATAAGTATACATTTACAAACATTTCTAAACTTTTTGTGGGGGGGGGTAGATTGATGAGGGGGAAAAAGATGTAATCAATTTTAGAACAAGGCTGTAACGTAAGAAAATGTAGAAAAAGATCTGAATACTTTCCAAAAGAACTGTATATGATCAGGACTTGTATCTGTGACCTAGAGATGTGGTATGCGGTGCAGTGAGTTGTAACTGAACCTGTGACCAGAACGTTACACCAGGTCAACCCCCTAAGCCAACCATCTAACCTTGGTAGCTCGACAAACACAATTTAAATGGACGGTCAGTGAGTCATCCAGTCTACAAAATGGCCACCATGCAACAATAGGTCAGATGGGTCATTGCTTGGAGCAGGATCGCTGGCTCATCAGACTCCATGATGGGTGAAGCGATCAATAGGTAGGCAGACTGCACTAATCAAAGACCTCATGATGGATGAATGGATCAATATGTAGGCAGACTGTACTAATCAATACCATTGGCGTGTATGTGAGTTCAAAGACAACGATTCAAATACAAACCGCCAATCCTGAGTAAGGTGTAATTCAGAGTCCATTGATGGCTCATTGTGACATGGCTACGCGGCTCTGAGACCACCCTCCGTGGGGGACGCACAGCCCTACTGCGCACCTCCCCAAGATTCCCAACCAGCACAGCTCCGCCTTAGCATCTTCTATTAATTTGAATGGGGTGGTGGTTGGAAAAATAGCTTGAGCCGCACTGTCACGTCCTGACCATAGTGCTTATGTGTTTTGCTTGTTTTAGTGTTGGTCAGGACGTGAGCTGGGTGGGCATTCTATGTTGTGTGTCTAGTTTGTTTGTTTCTGTGTTCAGCCTAATATGGTTCTCAATCAGAGGCAGCTGTCAATCGTTGTCCCTGATTGAGAATCATATATAGGTGGCTTGTTTTGTGTTGGGATTTTGTTGGGTGGTTGTTTCCTGTGTCACGGGACTGTTACGGTATGTTATTTTGTATAGTGTATTGTTTCCATGTTCATTAAATCATGGAAACTTACCACGCTGCACATTGGTCCTCCGATCCTTCTCGCCTCTCCTCGTCCGAGGAGGAGGAAGAGCTAGACTGCCGTTACAGAACCACCCACCAAACCCGGACCAAGCAGCGTGGCAACGGGCAGCAGCGACAGCAGCAGCGGTACCAGGAGGAATGGACATGGGAGGAAATTCTGGACGGTAAAGGACCCTGGGCAGAGCCAGAGGAGTGTCGCCGCCCCAAAGCGGAGCTGGAGGCAGCAAAAGCGGAGAGGCGGCATTATGAGGCGCTAGCAAGGCAGAGCGGCTGGAAGCCCGAGAGGCTCACCCAAACATTTCTTGGGGGGGGGGGGGGGCTAAAGGGGAGTGTGGCGAAGTCAGGTAGGAGACCTGCGCCAACTTCCCAGGCTTACCGTGAAGTGAGAGGGCGTCGTACTGGTCAGGCACCGTGTTATGCGGTGGAGCGCACGGTGTCCCCAGTACGCATGCTTAGCCCAGTGCACGCGTACTATTCCACCTCGTCGCACTGGCCGGGCTAGGTTGGGCATCGAGCTGGGTGCCATGAAGCCGGCTCAACGCATCTGGTCTCCAGTGCGTCTCCTCGGGCCGGTGTACATGGCATCAGCCTTACGTATGGTGTCCCCGGTTCGCCAGCATAGCCCAGTGCGGGCTATTCCACCTCGCCGCACTGTCAGGGCTACGGGGAACACTCAACCAGGTAAGGTTGGGCAGGCTCGGTGCTCACGAGCTCGTGTACTCCTTCACGGTCCGGTATATCCGGCGCCACCTTCCCGCCCCAGCCCAGTACCATCAGTGCCTACACCACGCACCAGGCTTCCAGTGCGTCTCCAGAGCCCTGTTCCTCCTCCACGCACTCTCCCTGTGGTGCGTGTCTCCAGCCAAGTACCTCCAGTTCCGGCACTAAGCCTCCTGTGCGTCTCCAGAGCCCTGTACCTACTGTTCCTGCTCATCGCACTAGCCTTGAGGTGCGTGTCTCCAGTCCGGTACCACCAGTTCCGGCACCACGCACCAGGCCTACTGTGCGCCTCAGCAGGTCAGAGTCGGTCGTCTGCCCAGCGCAGTCTGGGCTGCCCGCCTGCCCAGCGCAGTCTGGGCTGCCCGCCTGCCCAGCGCAGTCTGGGCTGCCCGCCTGCCCAGCGCAGTCTGGGCTGCCCGCCTGCCCAGCGCAGTCTGGGCTGCCCGCCTGCCCAGCGCAGTCTGGCCTGCCCAGCGCCGTCAGAGCCGCCCGTCTGTCCCGAGCCGTCAGAGCCGCCCGTCTGTCCCGAGCCGTCAGAGCCGCCCGTCTGTCCCGAGCCGTCAGAGCCGCCCGTCTGTCCCGAGCCGTCAGAGCCGCCCGTCTGTCCCGAGCCGCCAGAGCCAGTCAGGAGCCGCCAGAGCCAGTCAGGAGCCGCCAGCCAGTCAGGAGCCGCCAGAGCCAGTCAGGAGCCGCCAGCCAGTCAGGAGCCGCCAGAGCCGCCAGAGCCGCCAGCCAGTCAGGAGCCGCCAGCCAGTCAGGAGCCGCCAGAGCCGCCAGCCAGTCAGGAGCCGCCCTCCAGTCAGGAGCCGCCCTCCAGTCATGAGCCGCCCTCCAGTCATGAGCCGCCCTCCAGTCATGAGCCGCCCTCCAGTCATGAGCCGCCCTCCAGTCATGAGCCGCCCTCCAGTCATGAGCCGCCCTCCAGTCATGAGCCGCCCTCCAGTCATGAGCCGCCCTCCAGTCATGAGCCGCCCTCCAGTCCGGAGCTACCTCTCTATCCTGAGCTGTCTCCTCAATGTAGTGGGGACCTTGGTGAGGATTCCTAGGCCAAGGTCGGGGGCGAGGGTTGCCACTCAAAGGACACTGAGGGGGACAAAGACAATGGTGGAGTGGTGGCCTCGTCCTGCACCGGAGCCGCCACCGCGGACAGATGCCCACCCAGACCCTCCCCTTGAGTTTTAGAGGTGCGTTCGGAGTCCGCACCTCAGGAGGGGGGTACTGTCACGTCCTGACCATAGTGCTTATGTGTTTTGCTTGTTTTAGTGTTGGTCAGGATGTGAGCTGGGTGGGAATTCTATGTTGTGTGTCTAGTTTGTTTGTTTCTGTGTTCAGCCTAATATGGTTCTCAATCAGAGGCAGCTGTCAATCGTTGTCCCTGATTGAGAATAATATATAGGTGGCTTGTTTTGTGTTGGGATTTTGTTGGGTGGTTGTTTCCTGTGTCAGTGTTTGTGCCACACGGGACTGTTCTTTTGTTATTTTGTATAGTGTATTGTTTTCATGTTCATTAAATCATGGAAACTTACCACGCTGCGCATTGGTCCTCCGATCCTTCTCGCCTCTCCTCGTCGGAGGAGGAAGAGCTAGACTGCCGTTACACGCGCTGAGAATTCCAGAAGTTCTTAAAGCCAATGGTCCAATATTCTAAAACACTACTGTGCGGACATGTAGACCTACATTTTTGGGGACATTTATGAGTGCTTAAGGCAGTGGTCACCAACCGATCGGTCCATCTCCAAGGCTTTCCTAGTCTTTGCTTCATGCTGTTTGCGGTATGCGCACTTCATTCAGTTGTCCTGCACACCGTGTATTCAACGTTTTTTTTTTTTGCGTCTGAAAATACTAACTCTGCCTACCCGGCAGGCCCAGAGAGAAAATCAAGTTCACCTATAGGCCTACCGCTGGCCAATCCGATAGCTCAGATCACTGTGTATGCAGCTTCCACAATCCCACAGTGAAGATGATATTCGACTGTGATATTTCACAACTTTTTTAAAAACCATGACTAGAGAGACTACAGAAAATAGCAGTTTTTTTATGAGTTCATGTTTAAGATTTTATTCAGCACTGGCAACACTTTCTTCAACTGTTTTATAATCCTTAAAATGCCCTCTCCCAAACCACTCGCACTACGAAGTGAATTGATAGGCTTGCATTGTTATTACGGCTTGTCTTTCTAATATCGAGGATTATTTCACGTTCTGATCATACGACTAACAACATGAATTGGTGCATGAGTCAGAACTAATGAAGTGCGGCTTGTGTTTTGCCATCAGCTTGAAGACAGTGTCCCCTTTTTGGTCAGTCTGCAGAGGGAGGAAGAGGTGAGGGACTGAGAGAGGCAATCTCTCTCTCGCTCTCCCTCCCTCCATCTGCTGGGACTGACCATCAGATGCAGTCACCATCAGCCCAGTAAAAAAAAAAGCTAATAATTTAAATCTGACTCACAAGTAATACTATGTATTACCAGTGCGATCATATAATTCACATTTTTAAATATCATTTTAAAAATGGTCTGAGAAGAACAACCATTGGTGGGGCAATTCAAGAATACCAAATATGCAGTGTTTAAAAAAAAATAATTGTGTTTTAAATAAAAATAAAAAAAATAATAATATCTTTTTAAGAAAAAAAGTGATCTCAGCTCAGAAAAGGTTGGTGACCACTGGCTTAAGGCGTCACCAGTGCACACAGCCCAGCTCTCCCAGGGTGTTGTCGGTGGCAGTTGTTTATGTGCCTGCCTGGTTGGCACAAATTTAAACCTGATAGCCTGTCGCCCTCACTCAGTCAGCTGGCCTCCCAACACCACCAATGTAATCCATATCTGGGCCTCTATTTTGGTTAGCCAAGCAGTACACAGTGTATACACATTCACGTATACACACACTCACATATAGCCTACGTACTTACAAACACAAACAACATCCAGAGAGGGTGGAGTTGAGGTTAGGTCAGGTAGGCCAACAGTCGGAAGTTTACATACACATAGGTTGGTCATTAAAACTAATTTTTCAACCACTCCACAAATTTCTTGTTAACAAACTATAGTTTTGGCAAATCGGTTAGGACATCTACTTTCTGCATGACACAAGTAATTTTCCAACAATTGTTTACAAACAGATTATTTCACTTATAATTCACTATCACAATTCCAGTGGGTCTGTGCCTTTTAAACAGCTTGGAAAATTCCAGAAAATGATGTCATGGCTTTAGAAGCTTCTGATAGGCTAATTAACATAATTTTAGTCAATTGGAGGTGTACCTGTGGATGTATTTCAAGGCCTACCTTTAAACTCAGTGCCTCTTTGCTTGACATGTGAAAATCAAAAGTAATCAGCCAAGAAATCAGCCAAATTGTAGACCTCCACAAGTCTGGTTCGTCTGTAACGGCAGCCTTCCTCTTCGTCTGAAGAGGAGGTGTAGCAGGGATCGGACCAAGACGCAGCGTAGTTCGTGTTCAACATGTTAAGTAAAAGACGATAACGTGAACACTACACAAATACAAAATAACAAATGTGGCAAAAACGAAACAGTCCTATCTGGTGCAATGAACACAAAGACAGAAGACAACCACCCACAAACCCCAACACAAAACAAGCTACCTAAATATCGTTCCCAATCAGAGACAATGACTAACACCTGCCTCTGATTGAGAACCATATCAGGCCATACATAGAAACGGACAAACTAGACACACAACATAGAATGCCCACCCAGCTCACGTCCTGACCAACACTAAAACAAAGAAAACACAAAAGAACTATGGTCAGAACGTGACATCGTCCTTGGGAGCAATTTTCAAATGCCTGAAGGTACCACGTTCATCTGTACAAACAATAGTACGCAAGTATAAACACCATGGGACCACGCAGCCGTCATAACGCTCAGGAAGGAGACGCGTTCTGTTTCCTTGAGAGGAACGTACTTTGGTGCAAAAAGTGCAAATCAATCCCAGAACAACAGCAAAGGACCTTGTGAAGATGCTTGAAGAAACGGGTACAAAAGTATCTATATCCACAGTTAAATGATTTCTATATCGACATAACCTGAAAGGCCACTCAAAGGAAGAAGCCACTGCTCCAACCGCCATAAAAAAGCCACACTACGGTTTGCAACTGCACTTGGGGACAAATATCATACTTTTTGCAGAAATGTCCTCTGGTCTGATGAAACAAAAATAGAACAGTTTGGCCATAATGACCATTGTTATGTTTGGAGGGAAAAGGGGGAAGCTTGCAAGCCGAAGAATACCATCCCATCCGTATAGCACGGGGGTGGCAGCTTCATGTTGTGGGGGTGCTTTGCTGCAGGAGGGACTGGTACACTTCACAAAATAAATGGCATCATGAGTCAGGAAAATTATGTGGATATATTGAAGCAACATCTCAAGACATCATTCAGGAAGTTAAAGCTTGGTCGCAAATGGGTCTTCCAAATGGACAATGACTCCAAGCATACTTCCAAAGTTGTGGCAAAATGGCTTAAGGGCAACAAAGTCAAGGTATTGGAGAGGCCATCACAATGCCCTGACCTCATTCCTATAGAAAATGTGTGGGCAGAACTGAAAAAGCGTTTGCGAGCAAGGAGGCCTACAAACCTGACTCATTTACACCAGCTCTGTCAGGAGGAATGGGCCAAAATTCAAGCTTGAATGGGTGGCTCACCTCTGGTGAGCACATGGAGGGCTGTGCGGCCCCACAAAGAAATGCCACCCCACACCATGACTGACCCATCGCCAAACCGGTCATGCTGGAGGATGTTGCAGACAGCAGAATGTTCTCCACGGCGTCTCCAGAATCTGTCACGTCTGTCACATGTGCTCATGTGCTCAGTGTGAACCTGCTTTCATCTGTGAAGAGCACAGGGCGCCAGTGGCGAATTTGCCAATCTTTGTGTTCTCTGGCAAATGCCAAACGTCCTGCACGGTGTTGGGCTGTCAGCACAACCCCCACCTGTGGACGTCGGGCCCTCATACCACCCTCATGGAGTCTGTTTCTGACCGTTTGAGCAGACACATGCACATTTGTGGCCTGCTTGAGGTCATTTTGCAGGGCGCTGGCAGTGCACCTCCTTGCACAAAGGCGGAGGTAGCGGTCCTGCTGCTGGGTTGTTGCCCTCCTACGGCCTCCTCCACGTCTCCTGATGTACTGGCCTGTCTCCTGGTAGCGCCTCCATGCTCTGGACACTACGCTGACAGACACAGCAAACCTTTTTGCCACAGCTCGCATTGATGTGCCATCCTGGATGAACTGCACTACCTGAGCCACTTGTGTGGGTTGTAGACTCCGTCTCATGCTACCACTAGAGTGAGAGCACCGCCAGCATTCAAAAGTGACCAAAACATCAACCAGGAAGCATAGGAATGAGAAGTGGTCTGTGGTCACCACCTGCAGAATCACTCCTTTTATTGGGGGTGTCTTGCTAATTGCCTATAATTTCCACCTTTTGTCTATTCCATTTGCACAACAGCATGTGAAATTTATTGTCAATCAGTGATGCTTCCTAAGTGGACAGTTTGATTTCACAGAAGTGTGATTGACTTGGAGTTACATTGTGTTGTTTAAGTGTTCCCTTTATTGTTTTGAGCAGTGTATATTCCCTCCGTTTCCCCCATGTCTTTGTGTGGAATTGTTTTGTTTCATGTTACGCGCCAGGCTGGTTTTTCCCCGGGTACCGTGTTGAACTCGAGTGTGTTTAATTGTTTAACTTATGCATTATTGTGACTGTTGTCGCGCTTTGCACTTTTGCCATTTGGTTGGAGGTTTTTGACGCAGGTCCGTCCGTCTGTTGTTACTTTTGCCAATTAAAGTGAGCGCCTGATCACAACTCTCCGCTCTCCTGCACCTGACTTCTTACCAGTAGCACACAACCTGACAGGAACTGAAGATCTCATACAACGCTGTGTGCTACTCCCTTCACAGAACAGTGCCACCTAGCTCTAACCAGAATAGAAAGAGTAGTGGTGCACAACTGAGCAAGAGGACAAGTACATTAGAGTGTTTCTCAAACGAGACAGACGCCTCACAAGTCCTCAACTGGCAGCATCATTAATATGGTCACCATAACAGCCCTAGTCACAATGTAGTTTTGTCTTGGCCCTTTGATCTCACTAGACCTAGGCTATATAACCTTGTCATATTTCAGTCGACAGAGCCAAAAGATTTCTCATTAGCTTTTGTCTTACACAACCAAACGCTTCAGTTTTGACCTTGAGGACTCTGACCTTTCGCAACTGTGAACATTGATTTGTTTGGAAGCATAGTCACATTGAGTCATAGGGAATAGATATATTGAGTATCATAATTGATAGTGATGTACAGACAGTGAATCTCTTTTCAGAACGGTACGGATTATACAGTACTGATTATCTCCTCTTGGAAAAGCATTTATTTTCTATCCATGTTTGCGATGAGTGGAGTGGCATAGGTAATCCAATTTCAGCCATGTACTGCAAATAAAGAACCATCAAAATAGTCCCCCTAGCTGCCCTATATGTTGAGCATGTGTGGAGGGCGAAAGCTAGTCACAGGAGGCGACAGACTGCAACTTAATCATTTGTTCCCAACCTTGAACTTTACAGGCATCTACATATCTTTCCTTCCCTTTATACCACTCCTTTTCTCATACCCTCACTCACTCGCTCTCTCAATCCCTTTTTTGACAGACTCTCACGTGAGTATACAAAAATAATGGTCTATTTTCTTTGCGAGTGTCACCTGGGTAGATAAATATGTAATTTGGTAAGGAGCATAGGCATTTAGTGGTCAGGTTACCACAGAACGGGGCGGTTGTAGGCTAATGCTAAATGTTTCTATTGACACTCATCTAATACACTCTTAGAAAAAAAGGCTTCAAAAGGGTTCTCCGACTGTCCCCATAGGAGAACCCTTTTTGTGTCCTTGTAGAACCCTCTGTGGAAAAGGTTCTTCAAAGGGTTCTCCCGTGGGGAAATCCTAAGAACCCTTTTAGGTTCTAGATAGAATAAAAAGGTGCTAAGAGTGTTTTTTTTATTCTAAGAGTGTATTTTTATTTTTACCATTCCAAATAAAATACAATTCTATTTGTCACATGCACCGAATACAACAGGTGGACCTTACCGTGAACAAGCCCTTTACCAACAATGCAGTATATATATATTTTTTGAAATGTATGAGAATAAACAATAAAAGTAACAAATAATTAAAGAGCAGCAGTAAAATAACAATAGCAAGTCTATATACAGGGGTACCGGTCGAGTCAATGTGGGGGGGCACTGGTTAGTCGAAGTAATTGAGGTAATATGTACATGTAGGTAGAGTTATTAAAGTGACTATGCATAGATTATAACAGAGTAGCAGCAGTATAAAGGGGGAAGGGGGGCAATGCAAATAGTCTGGGTAGCCATTTGATTAGATGTTCAGGATTCTTATGGCTTGGTGGTAGAAGCTTTTTAGAAGCCTCTTGGACCTAGACTTGGCGCTCCGGTACGGCTTGCCATGCGGTAGCAGAGAGAACAGTCTATGACTAGGATGGCTGGAGTCTTTGACAATTTTTAGGGCCTTCCTCTGACACCGCCTACTATATAGGTCCTGGATGGCAGGAATCTTGGCCCCAGTGATGTCCTGGGCCTTACGCACTATCCTCTGTAGTGCCTTGTGGTCGAAGGCCGAGCAGTTGCCATACGAAGCAGTGATGCAACCCGTCAGGATGCTCTCGATGGTGCAGCTGTAGAACCTTTTGAGGATCTGAGGACCCATGCCAAATCTTTTCAGTCTCCGGAAGGGGAATAGGTTTTGTTGTGCCCTCTTCACGGCTGTGTTGGTGTGTTTGGACCATGTTAGTTTGTTGGTGATGTGGACACTAAGGAACTTGAAGCTCTCAACCTGCTCCACTACAGCCCCGTCGACCTTGCTTTGGAGAGAGAGCGAGAGACTCATTCCTACCCTGAATGATTAATCGTAGAGCCGTAGCCTGCCTGTGTGGTTCACTGAAAGCAGCCCTCCCCTGACCACACGGGTCAAATTCACAACACACTTCTGCTCACTGCCGATTGGACAGGACACAAGGGGGGAGTAACAACCCTGATCCTGCTTAGTGCAGCAAAGAAACAAAACGGTTAAACTGAACTACCCCCCCCCCCCCAACCACACACACACACACACACACACACACACAGTCCCCTAGCCTCTCGTTCCCCAGCTCCCCTCCTGGTGTGGATGCAGGCAGGGTGGAGGGTGTAGTACGATGTGACTGTTATGTAACCGTCCTGTGTCAGGCAGCAGGCACACAGCAGGCAGGCTGGGAGGGCAGGTAGTAACAGGGTCTTTTTACCCACACTGATAACACACCGACTGAGCCCCTCTGTCCTGCTCTGTCCTTCAGAATGTTTATACTGAGGCCTTTTGTTTGCTTTTCTCTCATACACATACTGTTAAGCCGAGAAGAGACTAGGTTGTTTTTCTGCCTGGCAACAGCTGTATTGAAAAGGACTAATAGCCTATTCCTCACATCTGCTGTTCTTCTTTGCCACTGCAGCATAGGCACTAGTGGAAATGCTACAGTGGTTGAATGTTACAGTGGGAAACTATTGGATTGCTTTACCTTTTCATGTGACTAGGTTAGCTAAATGGATACGGTATAAGTTCTTTTTTATAAGGGTTATAAATCTGAGACAGTTGAAGTACTGTTAGTGGTTAACCCACTCACATAGCAGACCACTCACATAGCAGACATCATTCAGAGAATAAAGGCAACACCAATTGCCTTTCATTCAGAGAATAAAGGCAACACCAAAGCTAAATAAATCCCCTTCTAACAAACTCTCTTCCTCCCAGCTTGTGTTTTCTTATTGCATCAAATGAGGAAACTCATCTAAAGACTCATAAGATGAAAGCCTATAATGCACTACAATCTCTCTCCGGTCTCCTTCTCAGGTCTCCTCTGTATAAATGAAAAGCACCAGAGAGCGAGACTGTTTAATGTTAGTGTGGGAATTAGCTAGTGGATTCTCAGATGGCGCATGCATTAAACGAGCAGTTCCAAGACTCAATCATTTATATGTAGCCTATAGACGTGTCCTTCTGAAACCATGACCCCTCCTGCAGTCACGCCTCTCAGCCTCTCGTCAGCATGTCCTCTTTCCTCTCTCTTTCTCAAAACTACTGACTGACAGGCAGTGTGAGCACTAGGCCTAACCCAGAGAGCCTCTGCGGCACATTCAGATCCCCAGTCAGCGTGCAGTGAACCCCCATGGCCCTCCAAGTCCTAACAGGTCTTGATTGACTGGTTCCGGAGCCCCTATTCTGCCCCCTTGTAACTGTCACTTACGGTATAATTTTTGATGCATCTTATGGATGCTTAGCTAGTATAGTGTTAGAATGGTGATTATTGATTAAAGCTTAAGGGGTGTAAGGGGGATAAGGGGTGTACTGGTTCAGTAACCGGTCACAGAAGACCCAGTGTTTTGCCTGCATTACTTAGTTCTACATGACTATGTTGTATCAGAGGCCTTTGCTCAATCACTGTAAGCCACTGATTTTCTCACACAGACCAGTCCATCTCCTAGAATGCGTCCCAAATGGAACACTTGACCTGGGCCGGTTGGTACTATATAGAGATTAGGGTACCATTTGGGACGCACACCTGGTCTCTTGTGCATCTTTCATCAGGTAGAGAGAGCCACTGATCTCTCATGAGGAAATGGGCCCCATAGAGTGAGGATGGATAGCCTGGCCTGCAGTAGACCAGTGTTTCTCAACTCCAGTACCTCCAACAGACCATCTCCAGTACCCCCACAACAGACCATCTCCAGTCCTCCAGTATCCACAACAGACCATCTCCAGTATCCCCAACAGACCATCTCCAGTCCTCCAGTACCCCCCCAACAGACCATCTCCAGTCCTCCAGTACCCCCCAACAGACCATCTCCAGTCCTCCAGTACCCCCCCAACAGACCATCTCCAGTATCCCCAACAGACCATCTCCAGTCCTCCAGTACCCCCCCAACAGACCATCTCCAGTCCTCCAGTACCCCCCCAACAGACCATCTCCAGTAACCCCCCAACAGACCAACTCCAGTCCTCCAGTACCCCCCCAACAGACCATCTCCAGTAACCCCCCAACAGACCTACTCCAGTCCTCCAGTACCCCCCTAACAGACCATCTCCAGTATCCCCAACAGACCATCTCCAGTCCTCCAGTATCCCCAACAGACCATCTCCAGTATCCCCCAACAGACCATCTCCAGTCCTCCAGTACCCACAACAGACCATCTCCAGTATCCCCCCAACAGACCAACTCCAGTCCTCCAGTACCCCCCCAACAGACCATCTCCAGTATCCCCAACAGACCATCTCCAGTATCCCACAACAGACCATCTCCAGTATCCCCCAACAGACCATCTCCAGTACCCCCAACAGACCATCTCCAGTCCTCCAGTACCCCCCAACAGACCATCTCCAGTATCCCCAACAGACCATCTCCAGTCCTCCAGTATCCCCAACAGACCATCTCCAGTACCCCCCCAACAGACCATCTCCAGTCCTCCAGTACCCCCGCAACAGACCATCTCCAGTCCTCCAGTATCCCCAACAGACCATCTCCAGTATCCCCCAACAGACCATCTCCAGTATCCCCCAACAGACCATCTCCAGTATCCCCCAACAGACCATCTCCAGTACCCCCCAACAGACCAACTCCATTCCTCCAGTACCCCCCCAACAGACCATCTCCAGTCCTCCAGTACCCCCCCAACAGACCAACTCCATTCCTCCAATACCCCCCAACAGACCAACTCCAGTCCTCCAGTATCCCCCCAACAGACCAACTCCAGTCCTCCAGTATCCCCCAACAGACCATCTCCAGTATCCCCCAACAGACCAACTCCATTCCTCCAGTACCCCCCCAACAGACCATCTCCAGTCCTCCAGTACCCCCCCAACAGACCAACTCCATTCCTCCAGTACCCCCCAACAGACCAACTCCAGTCCTCCAGTATCCCCCCAACAGACCAACTCCAGTCCTCCAGTATCCCCCAACAGACCATCTCCAGTATCCCCCAACAGACCAACTCCAGTCCTCCAGTATCCCCCCAACAGACCAACTCCAGTCCTCCAGTATCCCCCAACAGACCATCTCCAGTATCCCCCCAACAGACCAACTCCAGTCCTCCAGTATCCCCCAACAGACCATCTCCAGTATCCCCCAACAGACCAACTCCAGTCCTCCAGTATCCCCCAACAGACCATCTCCAGTATCCCCCAACAGACCATCTCCAGTATCCCCCAACAGACCATCTCCAGTATCCCCCAACAGACCAACTCCAGTATCCCCCAACAGACCATCTCCAGTATCCCCCAACAGACCATCTCCAGTACCCCCCAACAGACCAACTCCAGTCCTCCAGTACCCCTCAACAGACCATCTCCAGTATCCCCCAACAGACCATCTCCAGTATCCCCCAACAGACCATCTCCAGTATCCCCCAACAGACCATCTCCAGTATCCCCCAACAGACCATCTCCAGTATCCCCCAACAGACCATCTCCAGTCCTCCAGTACCCCCCAACAGACCATCTCCAGTACCCCCCAACAGACCATCTCCAGTACCCCCAACAGACCAACTCCAGTCCTCCAGTATCCACAACAGACCAACTCCAGTCCTCCAGTATCCCCCAACAGACCATCTCCAGTCCTCCAGTATCCACAACAGACCATCTCCAGTCCTCCAGTACCCCCCCAACAGACCATCTCCAGTCCTCCAGTATCCCCAACAGACCAACTCCAGTCCTCCAGTACCCCCAACAGACCATCTCCAGTCCTCCAGTACCCCCCCCAACAGACCATCTCCAGTCCTCCAGTACCCCCAACAGACCATCTCCAGTCCTCTAGTATCCACAACAGATCATCTCCAGTCCTCCGTACCCCCCCCCCCCCACAACAGACCATCTCCAGTCCTCCAGTACCCCCCCAACAGATCATCTCCAGTCCTCCAGTACCCCCCTAACAGATCATCTCCAGTCCTCCAGTACCCCCGCAACAGACCATCTCCATTCCTCCAGTACCCCCCAACAGACCATCTCCAGTCCTCCAGTACCCCCAACAGACCATCTCCAGTCCTCCAGTATCCCCAACAGACCATCTCCAGTCCTCCAGTACCCCCCGCAACAGACCAACTCCAGTCCTCCAGTACCCCCCCCCCCCCCCCCAACAGACCAACTCCAGTCCTCCAGTACCCCCAACAGCACACATTTATTTTGTAGCCATGGACAAAAACACCTGATTCAACTTGTCAAGAGCTTGATGATTAGTTGACAAGTAGAATCAGGTGAGTTTGTCTGGGGCCACAACAAAAAATAAGTATTGTTGGGGGGTACTGGAGGACCGGAGTTTGAAAAACACTGCAATAGGGGATGCCAGAGATGATGAGGATATCAGCCAGGGTAGCATGAGGAGGCCAAGGGAATCACTGTAGGGTTGAATAGTAAGGCTCACTTCTCACTTGTTTAACAGTGGTACTGTAACCCCCAAGGCAGCTGTAACCCTATAACTGTAAACATGTCCTGAAGTGTGTAATCAATGTTCTGAATGGTTCTGGGGAATGGATGACAATGTGATAAATTAGCTGATTGATTTGTCCTCTGGGGGAGCTTGTTTGAGGAGCATGGGAATGTTGGTGTCAGTCAGTGCCTTACTGGATCGATTAGGCCTAGCTCCTGGCTAGTTCAGTGAGCTGAGTGAGACGGACTAATGTTGGTAATTGCGTTTTGAAGGGATTCCTTCTCATCATTCAGCAGAAAAAAGGAAGACTAAAGAATAACACATAAAAAAGACTAACACATCTCTCATTACCATACAGCATCGCGTTAATTGAAAGTTAATCAGAGTTCTTTCTTTCTCTTTTGCCTCAGGAATCTCAATATCGGCTCTCATCAGCCCCCTCCCATCCAAACCCATGTGGTCCGTTTTCTGTCTTTCAATTACTTATAAGAGTCTCACAGAAAGAGCATTACCTGTAATAGTAGGCCTATTGTTTGTGTGGTATTATAAAGTTTCACGTGTCAAGTCTTTACAGGGTGTTGTAGTCCTGCCTCTGTAGCCTGCCGTTTCCCCGTCTTAATCTCTCGAGGGGTCCCAGCCCCAATCCTCTGAGTCATGCTAATGCCTAGCTGTTTGTTCATAGCAGAACAGCACATGCGTACACACATACACACACGAGGGGTTGTTTTTTCCAGTTCTGTTTTATTTGTCACATGCACAAGCACAGTGAAATGCTAAACTTGCAAGCCCTACCCAACTGTGCAGTAATGGCCCCTCAGGTGCTTTATTCATGCCTTGACTTAGAGGATAAAGGAGCGGAATGGAATGCCCCCGGGAGGTGTGTGAGTGAAACGTGGGCCCTCTCCCTTTACATAGGCCTAATTTACCCTGTATTCACACGTCTCTGGCCTGGGGTTGAAGCATTCCTAAGAGCCAGATTGCTATGAAGCAGAAACTAGGCCTATACATGGCCCATTTTCAAATATTTTATTCACCTCAGAGTTTAAAAAAATATTGAGAATCTGTTTGCACCTTTTCCACAATCCGCCCAAGCTGACCCATATTCTTCTGTATTAGGCTAGTGTGGTTCAGTTTTCCACTGCCTTACTGGAAGTTTAAAAAATATTACTGTCCACACACTCTGCCGGCCGCCATTTTAATAACTGTCTCTCTGTCCCCATCTCTCTCTATCTTTCACTCTCTTGTTCTCTCTCTTGTTCTCTCTCTCTCTCTCTCTCTCTCTCTCTCTCTCTCTCTCTCTCTCTCTCTCTCTCTCTCTCTCTCTCTCTCTCTCTCTCTCTCTCTCTCTCTCTCTTTTTTTCTTTCTTGCTGGCCCTGGCTTCCCTCTGTGCACCCTGGGTACTGCAGAATGATCGGCCACTCGATGGGGATTCACCGAGGAGCTCTCACCTGTGTCGCCTCCTGCCCTCCGGCCCGCCGCCTGCCCTCCCTCTTCTGCACCTCCTCCACACACATCATGAAACTGGTATTAACTGAATGGCAATTGATATGGATTTTTACTGATTCCAGTAGACAGTGAAGCAACAAAAACACAAAAAGGGAGGAAAAGCCATATCTCATTTTCACACGTCCTTCTTTACACCAAATAAACCTGCCTGTAGGGTGCTGTTTTAGGCTGCCTGCACAGGCCCTCCCTGAAAACAACACCTCTCTGGAAAACACAAGGAATGTATTGTACGCTTTGAGAGATTCTTCCTCCTACCTGATTACCTCGTTTGAGGACATCGACGGCAGAGGGAGCTATACTTTGAGGACCAGCTCACATCAGGCGCCACCAAGCCACCGGTGTATGCATACAGATCCTTTTAAATTTTTTATATATATATATATTGTTTTTCTCTGGAGCCTGAAGCGCTGTGCGTTTGGCTGTGTGCATGCCGAAGAAGAAGAAAATGGCTCCCCAGAACTCTGAGGCGGATGCTATGCAAGTGCAGGGGGTGATGGTGGTCCCTACTGCTAAGAAAACCACCACAGGCTCTGCTGCCACAGGGGATAGAGGAGGAGGAGGTGGAGGAGGTGTGGTGCTGGAGTCATGCCAGGAGGAGTCGGTGAGCGAGGGGTCTATAGACCGGATCCCCCTGCAGCAGTGGGTGATGCATGGAGCCGTCATGTTCGGACGAGAGTTCTGCTACGCCATGGAAACGGCCTTGGTTACGCCTGTACTGCTGCAAATAGGTGAGAGAGATATGAGACGGAACTGTGCAGAAGCATGAACATTGTACACATATAAACACCTGCACGCACACACACAGAATCCAGAATTATAGGGACGACCCGCGTGACAGGTAGGTGAATTCCCATACTGTACACATGCTGTTGAAGCTGTAAAGACAGCACATCCCAACCATCGTAAACACTGGATAACAATTCAAGGCATGTTGTCATCATTCCTGCTCCCTTCCTGTGTCCCTGTCACATTCACAGCCCTAATAACAGGCCTGCCTAGGAAAGAGAAGGCTGAGGTTAGGGCTGTGGCGAACATGACATTTTGTCAGCCGGTTATTGTCATGCAAAAGGCTGCTGGTCTCGCATTAATTGACCGTTAATTAACATAAACACGTTTAGCATCTGATGCTCCCCTTTGGAACATCTACATTTAAAAAAGTCTAATAAATCAATTGAATATAAACCATCACACAATAAATCCATCACACAATAAATCCATTATTTATTTAGTCAGGTCTAAAGAAACATGATATGAAGAAAAAAAAATTCAGATGAACAGAATATGAGTTGGCTTACTGTATGTTATCTGGCTAGGCTCCATGCCATAGGCTGTAGTCTTGTTCATTTTAGCAAACAGGATATGCTTCTAAGTCCCATGACATTGTTTTATATTATATGATTTTACAGTGACAAGAATATAATTGTACTTAGCTGAATAAAATAGAAAGGATAGTTTTCCCATTGAGGAACAAGGACAAATATCAAGTGGTTATGTTGAGCATAAAAGTGTTCATTTGAAACATATCCTATATGCTAGATTGAGTTATTTGGCAACATTAGTTGTGAATGATGCAAACCTTAGAATGTCTTAGAAATCAAAACATATATGGGCTGCATGATGCGACTAGAGGCTGTAATGATTTGAGAAAGTTGCAAAGCTCGCACTCTGTTCCTTGCCTCAGGCTGCATAGCTGTTCTCTCATCAAGTCATCATATTTTCACCCATCGTAGTATTCTCAATTTAATCTGGTCTTTACTAATATGTAAAATGTGTTTCGATTTAGAATTGCCTATTATCAAATGGGCAGGAAGATGGGCAGGGGAAAAAGACATGTCTTCTGTTTTCACTCGAATAGCGAATGGAGGCTGCGCGCTTTCCCGCCAGTACGTTTTTCAATGATGCCTGGTAGGCTACTTCGGTTATATAGCAGAGCTGTGCTTAATATGAGCAGCTGAGAAATACATATAAGAACACTTATTTCGGTCTATGTATTGTGTAACGGCACAATCAATTTTAATTTAGGGTATTTTTCGGGTTTGGGCTCATAAGCCTATACGTATTCATTAGCTCTAATATGAGTATGGGTGTTTTGAATTAATCATCCCCTTAGAATGCGCTGTCTGTTTCGTTGTTAGGCTTTGAAAAAACATCCACAACGACCATGTTTTACAACCTGCTGTCTTCAAATTGATCACCAGAGTCAGGTGTTTAAAAAAATAAAAAATAAGCACTATTCTGTTTTGATGTGATTTTTGATTGTATTTGCATTTTCTGTCAGAGTGGTTAGAGGGACAATAGACCCCTGAGTACCAGGCCATCAGGACCCGATGGTCGTTAGCAAGTTAGGTACTACCAAAGCATGTCCATACTACCAAAGCATGTCCAGAGGGCATAAAAGGACATTAGTGACTCACCGGTCACATGGCATTTTACTGCAGCCATGACTCATGACTGTTGGTGTGGTGGTAATATGGTCACCGCAACAGCCCTAGCTGAGGTCCTTTTACAGCTGATTAGACTTTCAGATTAGATGCTATCAGTGCTGTAAACAGTATATCATAATGTTTGACTGACTGGCCAAGGGGCACTGCTTTGGGCAGCAGTGTATAGACACTGGATGTGTGATTTAGCAGAGGATTAGAATAACCACGTGGGGGGATGCAGTGATACACCAGTGATCTTCTTGACTAATGACAGTGAGCTACAGCTGTAGATAAAAGATCTCCAAATGATAAATACTTTTTCAGATCTAGTGAGGGGGAGGGTCTGTGTTTCCATTCGTCCAGCTGATACATTATTAATGTCATTGAGTCTATACAGATAAAATAAATCATCTGTGATTGACGCCACTCAGTTGACGAAACAAGCCTACTTCTTGGGACCTAACTGTGTCGGTGTGTTAGTTGTTGTGGTGTTTTTAAGTATCGTGCGTTCTACTTAATTCAGTATTTTCAATTGCAAGCATGAAGTAAGTGTAAAGGAAATCAAACCATGTTATTATCAAGTGTAAGAACATCAGGCAAGTGGGGAGAAGGCAGAAGCCCCCTCTGAGCTGTATTCCATCATGGCTGACGCCAGTGTTGATGCCAGTGTTTTGAAGGTGTAACTAGCTGGCTGTTCTGTCCTCTACTCTAAGCTCGCTGTTACGTCTGCTTGGGGATTACAGCTCTCTGCAACACCACAATCCTTCCTGTCCTGTCAGAAAGACGACCTACCTCACGGGAGGGGTGTGAAGGAAGAGATGAAGAGCGATATAAAGGGCGAGGCGGGAGAGAGAGGGCTCAGCATTCTCTGGCCCGAGCTCTGACTGGGCGCTAACCTTGTTTACAACTCTAACAAAGTCACATCTCCAGCAATCGTGGAGCCGTATGTGTTCCCTGGCAGCCGCTCTCACGCTACGTCTCAAATGGCACCCTATTTCCTATATAAGGCACTACCTTTTACCAGACCTCCTCACTCAGACATACTGCGTTTCAATGATGGTGTGGAAAAGTGACATATTATTCTGGGTTACGTAAGTCAGCCATGGTACTGGAGCTGAGTCCAGTCCAGGGAAACACCCCTGTCTAAGTGAATTAGTGTTTGACTTGAGTAATGTCTGGTAGTGTTCATCATAATGTGAGACGATGCCTTGTCGTCCATCATTACGATCTGTTAAAATGTCCCTTCATTCTCTCTTGTAAAGTATGCAGTCAGACAATATCACACTGGTTGATGTGTTTTTTTTGGGGGGGGTGGGGGGGAAATCTACCCTTGTTTAGATTCAATAAATTCCATTGTACATTATCAGGGTGCATCCCAAATGGCACCCTATTCCCTATGTAGTACCCAATATAGTACACTACTTTTGACCAGACCCCTATGGGTGTCATTTAAGATGCAGACTCCGTTACGCTTCTCCATAGTAATATGCAGACATAGGCCACTAGTCCAACTAGATGCCCCCCCCCAGGGAATAACCTAGGTGCCTGACTACCCTGTCCCCTGCATTCTGACCATCAGTTTCCTCACATCGTTTTGAGAAACACAGAGGAGTTGAATTGTTGTTGATGTGGAGGTCAGGATGGCCTCCTGATGTAACTCCTGTGTATCTGCACCTCACCTGGTTCAGCCATCAACAGGCAGGTCTCATAGGTGATGTTGACACAACCCACTGTAGTGAAGGGAAATGGGATATTCCACTAGACCAGGGGTGTCAAACATACGGCCCGCGGGCCGGAACCGGCCCCCAAGGAGGTTCGATCAGGCCCGCAGGATAATTTGAAAGTGGAAAAAATGCATAAAAGACATGGAATTAATATTTTTAATTCGCTGCAATTCATGGATTATCCGCTAAGGGGCGCACTCTTTCCATCAGAGTAGAAGACAAGCCGCATCACTGAGACAGACTGAAAACAGCAGACGGTAGCAATGCGCCATCTGCTGCTTGTTACGACGTTGTTAATACCTTGGTCTCTACCTCTCCGCTACACCCTCATTAGCCAAAATGTCGTTATCCAAACGGAGAAAAGTAGATAAGGAGTGTAGAATTTTCAAAGAAAAATGGACCACGTCCTATTTATTTACAGAGATGCACGGAAAACCTTCGTGCTTGGTGTGTTTGCAACAAGTTTCGGTATTGAAGGAATATAATATTCGACGCCACTACGAGACTCATCACAGCGAAAAATATGACGGCTTGCAAGGACAACTGAGAAGAGATAAGATTAACGAATTGCTGGCGGGTCTGAGGAAACAGCAGTCAACTTTCATCCAGAGCCGAGAAGTCAGTGAAGCAGCGGTAAAAGCCAGCTACCTAATTGCTAGCGAAATAGCATTAGCATCGAAGCCGTATTCCGACGGTGACTTTGTTAAACGATGATATTTTTCAGTACCAATTAAAGTTTTGTGCCTTTGTACAATCAGTGGGATCAGTTGCAATGCATATTTGTGAATGATAAAAGTAAATTGCACATTTGTCTAAGGAAATATGAGGTGTTTCATGAAATGTTTTGTAAAAGGATAGTTCATTAAATTTCAATATTTTCCTAATGTTCTTGTGCTTCTTTACACCAAAACAAAGGAAAGACATGATATTTTGGTTATTTATAGCAGAGTATGGTATAATTTTAATGGTCCGGCCCACTTGACATCTCCCTAGCCGTATGTGGCCCACGATGCGAAATGAGTTTGACACCCCTGCACTAGACGGTTCAAATACACTTATTCATATGTCAACAAACATCACTGTAGGATGGTGAGAGTCAGATTCAATTGAACTGATACAATTTAAGACACCTCAATTCCTTAGTCTCTGTTAGTTTTGATTGCTGATCAGCATTCTAATAATGTCACTGTTTGATTGAGGTCTCGCTTTAGCACCTTTTTTTTCACTGATGGTTCTACATCAGCCTTGAAGTATGGGTCGCAGACCTGTTAATAGTGGGTTGCAACGTGTGAGTAAATGTATAATTATTTAATTGATTACTGTAATAGATTTGGCTAAGTGTAACTGCTCTCACTGTTCAGTGCGCTCTCTTAGCAGCAGCAGTTTCACACAGCTGTTTGGCAGTGTGCTTCGCAGTTTACAGGAACTTTTTTCCCCGTCAGTTTTCTTGAAGATCATTCTGCGACCCACACGATGCAGCACTGTCGTTCAGCAGCAGATGATGCGCTGTCAGCCACTGACTTGTCATTCCCACTCGCCATCACTCACCACTGTCATCAAATGGACTCGAGCTAGCCACAGTTCTGACTGAGCTCAATCGTCATGAAACGCAAATGCAGCAATGAGTTGCTCTCTCTTGGTTTCATACAAACTTTGAGAAATAACAAGGGGCACCCACAATGTGTTTTGTGCGGGGAAGTGCTTAGTAATGAGTCTCTCAAAACTAACAAATTAATATAACGACAGGTCCTGACCAAAAATCCCCAGCATGACGGTAAACCCAGGGAGTTCTTTCAGAACAAGGCAGAATGCTTCAGGAAGCAATGTTTCGACAGTGGAAAAGTCAGCTAGCAAGGCATTTTTGTCATTTTATAACAGGTGATGATAAGCAGAAATAAGGGAGTACTATCTCATAGTAGTAGATGTGAGTTTCTCTTTCAAACAATCCCCTGGCCTTGTACACAGCTAATAGCTAACGTTAGCCAAAGCAAGCTAGCTAGCTACTGATAGTGTAATAGTAAATACAGATGAAGATGAACAATGATCAGGCCTGCTGTGCATCTTACTGTATAAATTATTGTTGAAAGAAAGTCTAGGTTGGAACTGTTGCTGTTAAAATACAAGTAATAATTTTTTATTCTGAACTGGAATAAACGGATTGAAGCAAGATGCTTTTTGAGGCAAACACACTCACACAGTTCTGGGTTGTTCATCTACAGCAGGAAGTGGTCTCCTGCCTGTCTGAGAAAGCAGTAGATGTTCTAGTCCAGTTTGGCACCACATACCTATGCAAGTCAGGGTTCTCAACTCTGACATACTTAAAAAAACAAGTACAGAAACAGTTTCAATGCTGAGTATGACCTTAGTGTTGCACTGTTAAAAACAGAGTCCAGAATAGACATTCTTGTTGAAATATTCAACCTGTGTGATTTGATCAATCAGTTTATTCCAGTTCAGAATAAACTAATATTTACTGTATTTTAACAGCAACAGTTCCAACCTAGACTTGTTTTTAACAATAGTTTCTACAGTAAGATGTACAGTAGGCCTGAATTTTTCATCTGTACTGTTGTTCTATCAAACTCTGTGTGTGTGTTCTGTTATACATCTGTGTGATGTGATCAATCAGTTTATTCTAGTTCAGAATGAAATGTATTTATTGTATTTTAACAGCAACAGTTCCATCCTAAACCGATATGTAAGAGTGTTTTTAATGGGGAAAAATGAACATGAATAGCTGTTTATATGGGTATTTAATTGTTATTCGTTTTAGCCTATATTTCATTTGTTTTAGCCATAAATGTAAGTGAGGACTTGGTGGACTGTATATTCTTTAGGTTAGGGTCTACTTTGTGTTCTCTCCCATGTGCTGGTATGGGCACACATGACACACAGGTAGGATTCCAGTTGAGGTGTTTAATAATGCTGAAGATGCACAGAACAGTGTATTTAGTATGGATGGGCTAAGGCACTTAGTGGTCTGGCAAATATTAACAAGGACGTGCACTGGCCTTGGCTAACAATGAAAGTTAGCTGGTGGGAAAACACAAGGATGACTGGAACTTTCTCTCACTTCACTTCTCTCCAGCTGATCTTCTACTCTGAGCTGGAGATCACCCAGAATGCTCCACTTCACCAGTGGGCGGAGCTACAGCTCTGATATGTTGAACTAACATTACTGATATGATTAACTACAAATACTAAACAGCCTTTTGTACAATAAGGGCAATGAAATGTACCAATATTTACGCATAGTTGCATATTTTCATAAGCTTGGCTCCCAGGAAAACACAGAACTTCTCATTTACAGTGGGGAGAACAAGTATTTGAAACACTGCCGATTTTGCAGGTTTTCATACTTACAAAGCATCTAGAGGTCTGTAATTTTTATCATAGGTACACTTCAACTGTGAGAGACGGAATCTAAAAAAAATCCAGAAATAAAAAAAATCCAGAAAATCACATTGTATGATTTTTAAGTAAATAATTAGCATTTTATTGCATGACATAAGTATTTGATACATCAGAAAAGCAGAACTTAATATTTGGTACAAAAACCTTTGTTTGCAATTACAGAGATCATACGTTTCCTGTAGTTCTTGACCAGGTTTGCACACACTGCAGCAGGGATTTTGGCTAGGCCACTCCAGGACCTTGAGATGCTTCTTACGGAGCCACTCCTTAGTTGCCCTGGCTGTGTGTTTCGGGTCGTTGTCATGCTGGAAGACCCAGCCACGACCCATCTTCAATGCTCTTACTGAGGGAAGGAGGTTGTTGGCCAAGATCTTGCGATACATGGCCCCATCCATCCTCCCCTCAATACGGTGCAGTCGTCCTGTCCCCTTTGCAGAAAAGCATCCCCAAAGAATGATGTTTCCACCTCCATGCTTCACGGTTGGGATGGTGTTCTTGGGGTTGTACTCATCCTTCTTCTTCCTCCAAACACGGCGAGTGGAGTTTAGACCAAAAAGCTCTATTTTTGTCTCATCAGACCACATGACCTTCTCCCATTCCTCCTCTGGATCATCCAGATGGTCATTGGCAAACTTCTGACGGGCCTGGACATGCGCTGGCTTGAGCAGGGGGACCTTGCGTGCGCTGCAGGATTTTAATCCATGACGGCGTAGTGTGTTACTAATGGTTTTCTTTGAGACTGTGGTCCCAGCTCTCTTCAGGTCATTGACCAGGTCCTGCCGTGTAGTTCTGGGCTGATCCCTCACCTTCCACATTATCATTGATGCCCCACGAGGTGAGATCTTGCATGGAGCCCCAGACCGAGGGTGATTGACCGTCATCTTGAACTTCTTACCTTTTCTAATAATTGCGCCAACAGTTGTTGCCTTCTCACCAAGCTGCTTGCCTATTGTCCTGTAGCCCATCCCAGCCTTGTGCAGGTCTACAATTTTATCCCTGATGTCCTTACACAGCTCTCTGGTCTTGGCCATTGTGGAGAGGTTGGAGTATGTTTGAGTGTGTGGACAGGTGTCTTTTATACAGGTAACGAGTTCAAACAGGTGCAGTTAATACAGGTAATGAGTGGAGAACAGGAGGGCTTCTTAAAGAAAAACTAACAGGTCTGTGAGAGCCGGAATTCTTACTGGTTGGTAGGTGATCAAATACTTATGTCATGCAATAAAATGCAAATTAATTACTTAAAAATCATACAATGTGATTTTCTGGATTTTTGTTTTAGATTCCGTCTCTCACAGTTGAAATGTACCTATGATAAAAATGACAGACCTCTACATGCTTTGTAAGTAGGAAAACCTGCAAAATCGTCAGTGTATCAAATACTTGTTCTACCCACTGTAGGTCCCAGGCTGAAAAAGTTTAAGAACCCTTATTCTACATGGATCCCAAATGTTTCTACGTGGAACCAAAAGGGTTATCCTGTGGGGACAGCCAAATAACCTTTTTGGAACCCTTTTTTCTAAGAGTGTCATAACAGTGTCATGGATCTTTAAGTGTAATTTATGGTGAGTCAGGCTGTGTATGTTATGTCAGTCTGGTCGGTCTAATCTGTCAGTTTGTCTGTCTGGTCTGGACCAGAGGACCTTTCCTGTCAGGACCTTTATGCCATTTCAGAGACATTATAGCACTCAGAGCAAGGGAGGGAGGGAGGGAGGGGGGAAAGAAGAGAGGGGGATAGTGATAACAAGAGGTAGGAAGAAGGGGAGGGAGGGTAGGACGCATGCAAGGTTTATGGAACAAATCAACATTTTTGGAAATGTATGCCCAGGCTGTTGATTTCCTCAGTACGCAAAGGTGTGTGGTTGTGTTTCTGCCCCTTTCCCACAGTCCCCCGCCCTTTGTAGTCCCTAAACACAGGGAACTACCTCAGCAAAGATGTCTGGGGATGTTGGAATAATACTCTAATTAACATTGTTGGGAATTTAGTTTTTTTAGCTTCTAAAAGGTACAGAATTAAAAAGGAAAATGGCAGTTCCACTGCTTCGTAATGTTGGTAATACCGTTGATAAGTGTTTGTGGTCTGAATCTCCTGTGAATGTTTGGCTGGCAACTCAACAGAGCTGCGGCTTTTCCCAACAGGAACCTACTCATGGCTCCTAAACGTGGGAACAGGACAATGACAGGAGAATAATAACCCTGTTTCAGGGCATTTCACTATTTTTTTTCTTCTATTTTTTTTACCACATTCATTGTTTTATTACTTTCTTCACAGAAGGTTAATGACCACAATGTGACATTTGTTTATATGAATTATCCTAGCTCACAACACCTGAACCAGACAATATGTGAGAACTAACCAGTACATGGGAATATAGCTAGTATTACAGTCTACCTGAATAAGCCCTTGAGCAATTAACATTGTACCAGCACCAGACAATGTATGGAAATAGAAGTATTAACATTAGTCTATAAATTGAAGCTACTTTATAATCTACATACATACATACACCAAGTGTACAAAACATTAAGATCACTGCTGTTTCCATGATAGACTGACCAGGTGAAAGCTATGATCCCTTATTGACGTCACTTCTTAAATCCACTTCAATCAGTCTAGATGAAGGGAAGGAGACCGGTTAAAGAAGGATTTTTAAGCCTTGACACAATAGATACATGGATTGTCTGTGTGCCATTCAGAGGGTGAATGGGCAAGACAAAATATTTAAGTGCCTTTGAACAGGGTTTGGTAGTAGGTGCCAGGCGCACTGGTTTGTGTCAAACTGCAACGCTGCTGGGTTTTTCATGCTCAACAGTTTCCCGTGTGTATCAATAAATGTCCACCACCCAAAAGACATCCAGCCAATTTGACACAACTATGAGAATCATTGGAGTCAAAATGGGCCCATCATCCCAGTGGAATGCTTTTGACTCCTTGTAGAGTCCATGCCCTGACAAATTGAGGCTGTTCTGAGGATTATATGGAGTGCAACACAATATTAGAAAGGTGTTCCTAATGTTTTGTACACTCAACGTGTATTAATAATACCAGTATACATGACATCCGTCCTAAATTTAATCTTGTCCTGTTATATAAAAGAATGGCTTAAGGTTATGGATTTGCGCTCTAATCTGCATGAAGCCAGGCTTGCTTGACAGGATGTTGGGATGCTGAGTGTTAGTTTAGATGGATCAAGATTATGTGACTTAAAGATGCACTATGCCGAAATGGCTCCGCAATTTCCTGGTTGCTAAAATACTAATTGCCTAATTTCAGTTTGTGACATAACAAGCAAGTATAGTGTAGAGAATCATTGTACCATCTAAACCACTGTGACATATATATTATCCGTAAGCAAAAAATATTGTGTTTTCAGCTGTTTGAAACTGGTGTACAAAATCGAAAGTAAAAGACGCAAAAACTAAACTTAAGAACGGGAAGCATAGAAATTGTGCACGTAGAACAGATCTACCTACCACTTAGATGTGCCTTCAATGAGAATGACAGATCTACAGTATAACACACATTTCTATGTGAATTTGTTTGGGTCGCCCAGAAAGTTATGCCTTGTTTCCTGAATTGGGTCCCATATGTATGTCGCAAGTCATGACTTCACAGGAGAGCTATTTGAAGGTTAAAAAAATGTTGGGATCAAAATGCGATTTTTGGCAGAAATGCCTTCTCGAACATGTGAACTTTCATGTGCCTTAATGACAAACTTGTATGCCATCTGTAAATACGAATTTAAAAAATGTAAATGTAAGCCACAGAAAAAGTCAGCAACCTTCCCACTAGCCATGATTGGCTGAGATAATGAGTGGGCTGGACATACCGAGAGATGAGTTCAGCTTGGTCTGCTATATAGAAGGTGTCTGTCTATTTGAGCTCGTCAGTCTGTGTTGGTTATCCTGTCGAGCGCGGCTTTAAAAAAAATGTATTGTGTAGTAGAGCTGCAAAATTGCTGCTCTCCACTTTCTGGAGGATCAGTGGAATTAGAGTATGATAGCTAAAGAGATGGAGAAAACGCCTGTCTCCGGATTATATCTTCAAAGGGCAACCGTGGTATGGCATTCCTGACAGGGAGACGCGTCCATCATACATGTTGATAGTCTAGCGTTGACTAGCTATATTTTCAGATATTACACGTTTCAAATTTTTACAAAGTGGTTTCATTTCAAGCTAAAGTGTACTGTTAGCTAGCTAACGTTAGCTGCCTGGCTCCCTAGCTGATGTTGTTATTTGTATCCCAGAGCCATTTGCTTTTCTAGTTAGAGCCTAATGTTAGCTAGCTAAAGTTGAACCTGATTGGTTAGCTCCCAGCACTGTGGCACTGTTCATTAACTAGCTAACGTTAGCTGGCTGGCTCGTTAGCTAACGTGACATGTGTACAACACCCATTTGAATATGGCCGGTGGCAGTAAACGTTTGCAAAAAATCGTAATGAAATTGTTGCAGCAGAGCTGGTTAGGCTGTTTTCTTGTTATCTATAGGCAAACAAATCATCGCTCCGAGAGAGCAAACCGAGATGGGTGGGGGTAAAGTTTAAGAGGGTGTGAACGATGCTGAATGGGTGTAGACAAAGAAGAGCTCTTCACTAGATACCAAAACATTCAAAGACCATTTTCTCAAAAGTGAGTTTACAAGTTGATCAACTTTCAAAGAAGAATTACTTTCCCATTGTTCCTCAAATGCAGTGTATGGTATACCATTTTGTAGCTCTGAATCTCTACTTTTATCCAATGTAAAAAACACAATTTCAAATGTTGCTACATAAGACCGAATCCAGGTGGTGAGGCACAAATTGCAGCTTTCAGTGTTAACACAGGGAGGAAGCGGTTCTTAGTCCAAAACAGGTGACGAGGACTGTGTCCAAAATGTCACTCTATTCCCTTTATAGTGCAATACATTTGACAAGAGCAAAACAAATCAAATATTGTGCACTACAGGGAATAGGGTGACATTTGGGATGCATCCTGGGTTGTTCAGACGAAATCCAATACAACTTTCTTCCTTTTCCAATCCCAGTTTTTCCTGCAGGTAAAACTGGGTTGAGATGATGTCATGACAACCAATTTTGCCTTGTGCATTGGGTTAAGATTGAAACGAAAACATACAACAATCATTCAAACGTACATTTTCAGCACATGCATGGAGTGTTTCAAACGTATCTGGAAAAATGGTCCAATGTTTTTTGTCTTGACCTAATAGGAAGTATACAGTCCATATCAATGAATTAGTCAGGATCTCTGTTATTTGATAGAATGGGTTTTAATTCATCAGTGTTCTCTGTCTCACAGTTTGTACTATGTCATAACGAGTGGTGGGCCATCTGTCGTTGTTGGACAGGTGTTTGTTGCCTAAGAGGCATCCAGACTAGCTATTTATAATGGGTGCTTCGATATCTGCTATATGTCCATGCACCTCTCTATGGAACCCAGCACTAGGGAATTGCTCTGTTTACGTCTGAACTCTCCCTCCGCAGTGCCATGAAATGGTGTCGGTGTGAGTGTGTGAGCAGTCCATAAAACAGCAGGCATTTTAGATTGCCAGCATGAACTCCGTGGACAGTCAAACGTGCTTATTTATAGGTTTTTATTATTGCGTAATGGCTGCAGCAGAACTTGTGATTTATTAATACAACCATCATGCTGCATAGTATGCAAAAAGCAAACTAGTGTATACTTCAATTGAGGCAGAATATTTGATATACCCCAACAACAAAAAAACAGCACATTTGTAGGACAGCCTGTCATGTAGGCTGTGTGTCTGTGATATTTTCCACATCCAGTGTGAAATGAGTACTTCGCAGGTTTTTCGTCTGCCCCTTGAATGAACAGTAGGCATATCGTATGATCGGTTATAACACCACGCCATTGGCTAATCCCTGGTATCCCTGCCCTATGGCATGTTGTCCAGAAATGCCAACTATTTGCAATGGCAGCAAGGAGGCTTCTATGTTTCCATCCGTGTTTACCTCCCTATGCTGAATAAGAAGAATCACCACAAAGAGATGGAGACTGGGAGGTTTGCTAGGTATGGTGGGAATGTGTGAGCTGGCACATTTTTTTCACCCCCTCCCCTGTTTTTCTCTGCAGAAGAATTTTTGGGGGTGAGGTCACTGACAAACCCCAAACTCTTAGCTGAGGGGGGGTGGGGGGACAGGTGCCGTTTCTAATGAGGCCTGAATTTGTGGAATTGCAAGGCCATGTTGTTGTGGTTCTATGTCAATATAGTTTGCACCAGTTTTCTTTCCACAATCCCCATCCAACATTCCTGCATACCATGCAGATCGAATTCTGGGAGAGAATTAGGCAGTGGTGTAAAGTACTTTTAAAGTATTTTTACTTAAGTCGTTTTTTGGGGTATCTGTACTTTACTTTACTATTTATATTTTTTACTACTTTTGCTTCACTACATTCCTAAAGAAAAGTATGTACTTTTTACTCCATACATTTTCCCTGACACCCAAAGTACTCGTTACATTTTGAATGCTCAGCAGGACAGGAAAATGGTCCAATTCACACTTATCAAAACAACATCCCTGGTCATCCCTACTACCTCTGATCTGACGGACTCACTGAACACACCTGCTTCATTTTGAATGATATTTGAGTGTTGGTCTTTACCCCCTGGCTATCCGTAAATAAAAAAAACAAGAAAATGGTGCCTTCAGGTTTGCTTAATATAAGGAATTTGAAATGATTCATCTTTTGATACTTAAGTATATTTAACACAAAATACTTTTAGACTTTTACTTAAGTAGAATTTTACTGGGTGACTTTTACTTGAGTCTTTTTCTATTAAGGTATCTTCACTTTGACTCAAGTATGACAATTGAGTACTTTTTCCACCACTGGAATTAGGTTCGTTGGACATAGTTAGTTGGACATTGAATTCTCGGAAAAATAATTAGTTGTATGTTGCACACAGTGTTGGGGAGTAGTGAACTACGTGTAGTGCAACTAGTAATTAAACTACATTTTGCAGTAGCTTGGTCATAGTTGAACTAAATTCAAATCTAGGTAGTGTTTCCACTAGTTATAACTTTTTTGCCATCTGGTGGTGTATCTAACTACTGGAACTACACTCTACGGCAGGTAGCCTAGTGGTTAGAACGTTGGGCCAGTAACCGAAAGGTTAATGGATTGAATCCTCGAGCTGACAAGGTAAAATCTGTCGTTCTGCCCCTGAGCAAGGCAGTTAACCCACTGTTCCCTGGGTGCCGAAGACGTGGATGTGGATTAAGGCAGCCCCCTGCACCTCTCTGATTCAGAGGGGTTGGGTTAAATGCGGAAGACACATTTCAGTTGAATACATTCAGTTGGACAACTGACTAGGTATCCCCCTTTACTACTTTTTTAGCAATTTTTTAAAAGTTTTAATATGGGTGAAATAGACCATTTCCCTTCTTTTTCAGGATCAGATGAGCCTTGTTTTTATTAATAGGCTAAATTACACATTTTAATCAAATGAAATCAAATTGTATTGGTCACATACACATGGTTAGCAGATGTTAATGCGAGTGTAGCGAAATGCTTGTCCTTTTGCGTCTAGTAACGCCTGACCCCAGAGTGATCTTGCTTCTAGTAACGCCTGACCCAGAGTGATCTTGCTTCTAGTAACGCCTGACCCCAGAGTGATCTTGCTTCTAGTAACGCCTGACCCAGAGTGATCTTGCTTCTAGTAACGCCTGACCCAGAGTGATCTTGCGTCTACTAACGCCTGACCCCGAGTGATCTTGCGTCTAGTAACGCCTGACCCCAGAGTGATCTTGCTTCTAGTAACGCCTGACCCCAGAGTGATCTTGCTTCTAGTAACGCCTGACCCCAGAGTGATCTTGCTTCTAGTAACGCCTGACCCCAGAGTGATCTTGCTTCTAGTAACGCCTGACCCCAGAGTGATCTTGCTTCTAGTAACGCCTGACCCCAGAGTGATCTTGCTTCTAGTAAAGCCTGACCCAGAGTGATCTTGCTTCTAGTAACGCCTGACCCCAGAGTGATCTTGCTTCTAGTAACGCCTGACCCCAGAGTGATCTTGCTTCTAGTAACGCCTGACCCCAGAGTGATCTTGCTTCTAGTAACGCCTGACCCCAGAGTGATCTTGCTTCTAGTAACGCCTGACCCCAGAGTGATCTTGCTTCTAGTAACGCCTGACCCCAGAGTGATCTTGCTTCTAGTAACGCCTGACCCCAGAGTGATCTTGCTTCTAGTAACGCCTGACCCCAGAGTGATCTTGCTTCTAGTAACGCCTGACCCCAGAGTGATCTTGCTTCTAGTAACGCCTGACCCCAGAGTGATCTTGTTTCTAGTAACGCCTGACCCCAGAGTGATCTTGCTTCTAGTAACGCCTGACCCCAGAGTGATCTTGCTTCTAGTAACGCCTGACCCCAGAGTGATCTTGCTTCTAGTAACGCCTGACCCCAGAGTGATCTTGCTTCTAGTAACGCCTGACCCCAGAGTGATCTTGCTTCTAGTAACGCCTGACCCCAGAGTGATCTTGCTTCTAGTAACGCCTGACCCCAGAGTGATCTTGCTTCTAGTAACGCCTGACCCAGAGTGATCTTGCGTCTAGTAACGCCTGACCCCAGAGTGATCTTGCTTCTAGTAACGCCTGACCCCAGAGTGATCTTGCAATTTGTAGTCTATGATATTTCACATTTTTGATATGACAAGAAACTTCTTCTAGTGTTAAGTGTTTGGTAAACTATGATTTCAGAGTAGCTTCCACAACACTGGTTGGACATTGTACCAGTGAGTGTAGTATAGCCTAGATGACCAATATGTTTTTAGATGATCTCGCTGAACAATACAATACACTCACTCTCTCTCTCTCACACACACACACACACACACACACACACACACACACACACACACACACACACACACACACACACACACACACACACACACACACACACACACACACACACACACACACACACACACACACACACACACACACACACACACACATACAGCCCCCTCAGGGCATCCATTACTGCCAGCTCTCTGCCCCCCTCTCTCAATGCATGCAGTGTCTAAAAGGTTAAGATCCTTTTCCATTAGGGTACTCTGTGGATAAATGAAATGAGGTAATGGTATCTATGGCATCTATCTATGGGTAGACTAGATAGTGGGCCTTTTGTCTGCTTGCCTTTCCCTCTCCCAGTTAGTTAGACAGCAAGGAGAGATTGTGTAATTTCTCTAACTGCTGTTTTCTCTCTGTGCAGCTCAGGCAAAGCGAGGGAGGGTTTGGGCTAGACTCATCTCATCACCTTCAGATCAGTCCTGTCACTTGCTTTAGTTCATATTAAGCTGGGGGGTTCTCCTTTCTTTAACATGTGTGTGCGTGTACGCTAACTAATAGAGGCTTTGAGAGACTGCTCCAACGCAGCTTACAGCCTGCTGTCAGCCCCCAGCCATCAATCACTGTGTCTTGGGTACGTCACATCTCACACATTAGATGGTGCTGAGACACACACACACACTGTCTTTCATAATAGCTTTAATGATTGGCAATGTGAGTAGCAATAGTCATTAAAATTGTTAAAAGGTTTTAAAAACATTTCTAATAAATGCAACAGTCGGACAATGGATAAAGATACTCCAAACAATTTTTTAAATCCATCAGATATTGATTGAATTATAGTGCTTAACATTTTATGGGCAGAGACAAATAATTAATGGAGTTCAGGGATTTTGGTGGGAATTCAGGTATTAAATTGATCATCAAATGTTTACAAATAATAATGAAAAAAATCTTAGAATGCACTGATACACTTTCTAATGGTAACAGGTACCGTTTTAATAGTTTGTTAAAATAAAGAATTTTGCATAAATACACTGGGTTAGTTTGCATATATGCATAAATTAACATGAATGGATGGAACAGGGCTGCAACCACGAAAAACTTGCTCTGTCTAGGTCTACCTGTACTCACCTGCTCTGTCTAGGTCTACCTGTACTCACCTGCTCTGTCTAGGTCTACCTGTACTCACCTGCTCTGTCTAGGTCTACCTGTACTCATCTGCTCTGTCTAGGTCTACCTGTACTCACCTGCTCTGTCTAGGTCTACCTGTACTCACCTGCTCTGTCTAGGTCTACCTGTACTCACCTGCTCTGTCTAGGTCTACCTGTACTCATCTGCTCTGTCTAGGTCTACCTGTACTCACCTGCTCTGTCTAGGTCTACCTGTACTCACCTGCTCTGTCTAGGTCTACCTGTACTCACCTGCTCTGTCTAGGTCTACCTGTACTCACCTGCTCTGTCTAGGTCTACCTGTACTCACCTGCTCTGTCTAGGTCTACCTGTACTCACCTGCTCTGTCTAGGTCTACCTGTACTCACCTGCTCTGTCTAGGCCTACCTGTACTCACCTGCTCTGTCTAGGCCTACCTGTACTCACCTGCTCTGTCTAGGCCTACCTGTACTCACCTGCTCTGTCTAGGTCTACCTGTACTCACCTGCTCTGTCTAGGCCTACCTGTACTCACCTGCTCTGTCTAGGTCTACCTGTACTCACCTGCTCTGTCTAGGTCTACCTGTACTCACCTGCTCTGTCTAGGTCTACCTGTACTCACCTGCTCTGTCTAGGTCTACCTGTACTCACCTGTTCTGTCTAGGCCTACCTGTACTCACCAGCTCTGTCTGTCTACCTGTACTCACCTGCTCTGTCTAGGCCTACCTGTACTCACCTGCTCTGTCTAGGCCTACCTGTACTCACATGCTCTGTCCAGGTCTACCTGTACTCACCTGCTCTGTCTAGGCCTACCTGTACTCACCTGCTTTGTCCAGGTCTACCTGTACTCACCTGCTCTGTCTAGGCTTACCTGTACTCGCCTGCTCTGTCTAGGTCTACCTGTACTCACCTGCTCTGTCTAGGTCTACCTGTACTCACCTGCTCTGTCTAGGTCTACCTGTACTCACCTGCTCTGTCTAGGCCTACCTGTACTCACCTGCTCTGTCTAGGCCTACCTGTACTCACCTGCTCTGTCTAGGTCTACCTGTACTCACCTGCTCTGTCTAGGTCTACCTGTACTCACCTGCTCTGTCTAGGTCTACCTGTACTCACCTGCTCTGTCTAGGTCTACCTGTACTCACCTGCTCTGTCTAGGTCTACCTGTACTCACCTGCTCTGTCTAGGTCTACCTGTACTCACCTGCTCTGTCTAGGTCTACCTGTACTCACCTGCTCTGTCTAGGTCTACCTGTACTCACCTGCTCTGTCTAGGTCTACCTGTACTCATCTGCTCTGTCTAGGTCTACCTGTACTCACCTGCTCTGTCTAGGTCTACCTGTACTCACCTGCTCTGTCTAGGTCTACCTGTACTCACCTGCTCTGTCTAGGTCTACCTGTACTCATCTGCTCTGTCTAGGTCTACCTGTACTCACCTGCTCTGTCTAGGTCTACCTGTACTCACCTGCTCTGTCTAGGTCTACCTGTACTCACCTGCTCTGTCTAGGTCTACCTGTACTCACCTGCTCTGTCTAGGTCTACCTGTACTCACCTGCTCTGTCTAGGTCTACCTGTACTCACCTGCTCTGTCTAGGCCTACCTGTACTCACCTGCTCTGTCTAGGCCTACCTGTACTCACCTGCTCTGTCTAGGCCTACCTGTACTCACCTGCTCTGTCTAGGTCTACCTGTACTCACCTGCTCTGTCTAGGCCTACCTGTACTCACCTGCTCTGTCTAGGTCTACCTGTACTCACCTGCTCTGTCTAGGTCTACCTGTACTCACCTGCTCTGTCTAGGTCTACCTGTACTCACCTGCTCTGTCTAGGTCTACCTGTACTCACCTGTTCTGTCTAGGCCTACCTGTACTCACCAGCTCTGTCTGTCTACCTGTACTCACCTGCTCTGTCTAGGTCTACCTGTACTCACCTGCTCTGTCTAGGTCTACCTGTACTCACCTGCTCTGTCTAGGCCTACCTGTACTCACCTGCTCTGTCTAGGCCTACCTGTACTCACCTGCTCTGTCTAGGTCTACCTGTACTCACCTGCTCTGTCTAGGCCTACCTGTACTCACCTGCTCTGTCTAGGTCTACCTGTACTCACCTGCTCTGTCTAGGTCTACCTGTACTCACCTGCTCTGTCTAGGTCTACCTGTACTCACCTGCTCTGTCTAGGTCTATCTGTACTCACCTGTTCTGTCTAGGCCTACCTGTACTCACCAGCTCTGTCTGTCTACCTGTACTCACCTGCTCTGTCTAGGCCTACCTGTACTCACCTGCTCTGTCTAGGCCTACCTGTACTCACATGCTCTGTCCAGGTCTACCTGTACTCACCTGCTCTGTCTAGGCCTACCTGTACTCACCTGCTTTGTCCAGGTCTACCTGTACTCACCTGCTCTGTCTAGGCTTACCTGTACTCGCCTGCTCTGTCTAGGTCTACCTGTACTCGCCTGCTCTGTCTAGGTCTACCTGTACTCACCTGCTCTGTCTAGGTCTACCTGTACTCACCTGCTCTGTCTAGGCCTACCTGTACTCACCTGCTCTGTCTAGGCCTACCTGTACTCACCTGCTCTGTCTAGGTCTACCTGTACTCACCTGCTCTGTCTAGGTCTACCTGTACTCACCTGCTCTGTCTAGGTCTACCTGTACTCACCTGCTCTGTCTAGGTCTACCTGTACTCACCTGCTCTGTCTAGGTCTACCTGTACTCACCTGCTCTGTCTAGGTCTACCTGTACTCACCTGCTCTGTCTAGGTCTACCTGTACTCACCTGCTCTGTCTAGGTCTACCTGTACTCACCTGCTCTGTCTAGGTCTACCTGTACTCACCTGCTCTGTCTAGGTCTACCTGTACTCACCTGCTCTGTCTAGGTCTACCTGTACTCACCTGCTCTGTCTAGGTCTACCTGTACTCACCTGCTCTGTCTAGGTCTACCTGTACTCACCTGCTCTGTCTAGGTCTACCTGTACTCACCTGCTCTGTCTAGGTCTACCTGTACTCACCTGCTCTGTCTAGGTCTACCTGTACTCACCTGCTCTGTCTAGGTCTACCTGTACTCACCTGCTCTGTCTAGACTGCCTCATTAATTAATTACTGTTGTTGTCACGGTCTGTTGCATAATTCAACAAGTGTGTCAATAGCAGGATACCCTCAGATTAAAAATCAACAGGCTTGACTCTAGATTACACCTATCTAAACATACTTTACATTGTTTGTGAGATCAGACATAATATCACAATAATCCGAGTGTTCATTTTCGGAAGTTGCTGTAATTTCAATGCATCTAATTTGTAAACATTTCAACTGTATTAAATTATAACTTTTTTAAAGTCCACAAAAATGAACACCCATCAAAATAAAGTTATCTTTCTTCTCTTTCTTGTGATGTAAGTGTCTAGATGATGTGTTAAATCCCAGATGGAGTGTTCTTATAGATGCAACAGAAAGACAACGTATTCCATTCAGGCCATTTCAGACATTACCAGAGTGTGTTTGACAAGTCATTACAAACATTTCTGCGGTCGTAACATTAATGTCAAAAAACGACAGGCACAGGCAAGAGTATGAAAGAGATGCAGGAGTCAAATTAAAGCAATCAATCCAACGAGATTTAAGTGACGTGGATTCTGCACCCTTCAAACACAGGAAACAGATGTCTGAAAAAGACACAGGTGAGTGGGGCATGCACGTTGTTAATGTGAGCTTAGCTAATTTCTTACTAGGAAATGCATTCTCCAAAGTGTTTGACAAGACACTCTATATTTATGTCTTGTTCCTAGAAGTTAAAATGACCATGAATGTGGTGGATTGTAAATAGATTAACTATAACAGACCAAGTAGAACTGAAACAAGGGATGGGAACCGTTATGTGGTACATGGTCCATGTTGGCCTCTTTTGTTTTTAATATCATAAACATTACCATGCTCTTTACAATCAACTTTTTCTCTCCCTCTGCTTATCCCCCAGTGTGTTTAGCATTGTTTCGTGGTCTGTGAGGCTTTTCTTCAGTTTCCCCAAAACAATCGGTGCCGGGTGAACCCAGACCCTTTGGCTAGAGAGAGACCTATTCATTTAGGGTTTGTATTATTTCAGTATAGCCATCGTCATCTCTCTCCAAACCTTGAACCATCTGTGTCTACAAAAGCAGGAAACCCCCACACTGTGACCCATTTCGTTCCAGGAGCCCGTTGAGAACAGCTCGTTGGGTTCAGCCCGTTGGGATCCTAAATTGTCTGAATGGGATTTAATAGACAATGGGTAATGAGGTGTAGTGTGTCGACGATCATGGCTCTCTGCAGGGTTGTTGTGTTGGCGCAGAACGTTGCTACTGCTGTGGTTTACTGCCAGTTGTAAAAAAAACTTTAAAAAACGACAGTGTACTATAAGAAATGTATCAATTTTATTTAAATCTTGAGATAAAAAAAACAAAACAAAAAAAACGATGTTAATAATCTGACTTTGTGTTAAAGTCACCCATGTCTTTGTGCTGTGTGGTTGGAGGTAGAATCCTCTCTACGTCTATGATCCTGCACTGTCCCAGGACTAGGTGGCTGGTTACTGACTGCTGCAGTGTTATGTAACACGGCTGACTAGCAGGTGGGGGTGTGTGAGATTCATGCAGTTTTAATTGTCCCCTTCAGGAGGTGGAAAATTAGCCGGGTGGATGCCGCATAAAAAAAAACCCTGTTATATTAGAAGTCAGCTCAGAATCCAACAATCAGAGCTGAGAACGGCTCCCTCTCTCCTAGGCGCACACACTGCTAACACACCATACTGCATCTTAGCTGGCACAGAGCAAATGACCTTGACAGCACTACTGTTCTACGTGTGTCCTGAGAAAGGGGACAGACGGCTGTGTGTTTGTTTTCTGCACGTACTGCGGCGCTGGTTCTTGTTCTGGCTGTATTCTATTCTGGGCAGTACCCGCCTGTCCTGAATCCTGAACATCTCCTTTCTCTTCATAATGATTGCACCAACACAAATGATCATCATAATGTTTCTCTACCACGCAAATCATAAACCCAACCCCCCCAAATGACTTTCCCCCTCTCTCTCTCATTCTCAGTCTCTCTCTCTCACACACACACACACACACACACAGAGACATGCACATACACTCAGCGTGGCAAACAAACAAGCTGCCGTGTGGGTTCTCTATCCGTCTGTTTCTGGCCCTCTTCATTGAGAGTCAGATCCTCCGCTCGGTCGGCGGAGCCTGACAAAGCTCTTAATCACGGGGTGCACTTTAAACCGTCCTAAGTAATGAAATCATGTAATGCCGAGTCCAGGCAGGCAGATGTGCCACTGATGGCTTTCTTGGCAGGAACAGGCTTCTCCGCCTATCGTCATATTTCACTGTTTCACTCCTTAACCAAATAAAATTTAGTTGATACAGTTTGTTTAGATTCTTCCATTTTCTGTTTAGTTTTTTTGGAGGACAGGATATGTAGTTGTCTATTGCTGATAGTGATCTAGCTAAGCTACAAAATAAGTTACATTTTCTCTCCTCGGGGAAGCTGAGGTTGTTAACGTTTTAATTGTTTGTCAGAAGCGGTGGCTCTAACCACTGCTCCATACCGCTCTGCAGTCTGGGAAACGAGTCCTCTGTTGCCACCATCCATCAAATGTTGTGTGTGAGTGGAAACCCATCTCTTTTCGGGTGAGGAGGCATTTTCATAAAATAGTTTCCTCACTCACACTCCCCCTCACACTGCTGGGAAGCAGCAAACACTATGACTCACATCCCACGACCCTGTAGGCCACTCTCCTCCCCCTCCGCCACTCCTCGCTCTCACCTCTCAGGGACTCTGCTAGAGAACTGTCATCTCTCTCTTTTAGTTCTCTCTCTCTCTCTCTCTGCTTCTCTCTGTCTCTCTCTGTCTCTGTCTCTCTCTCTGTCTCTCTCTGTCTCTGTGTCTCTCTCTCTGTCTCTCTGTCTCTCTTGTCAATTCAATTCAATTGACTTTATTGACATGGCAAGTTCATTATTACTTACATTGTCAAAGTATACATATCGAAAAATAAAAATCAAATATAAATGTATATATATACAAAATATATACACTGCTCAAAAAAATAAAGGGAACACTTAAACAACACAATGTAACTCCAAGTCAATCACACTTCTGTGAAATCAAACTGTCCACTTAGGAAGCAACACTGATTGACAATAAATTTCACATGCTGTTGTGCAAATGGGATAGACAAAAGATGGAAATTATAGGCAATTAGCAAGACACCCTCAATAAAGGAGTGATTCTGCAAGTGGTGACCACAGACCACTTGAAGCATATGGCCAATCAAACTACCTATACATAACTTTACGATCACATGACTCAGCTTTCTGCCTGACTCATTTCTCCCTCCTTCCATTTCGCATAAAACAATGTCATCCGCTCCTCACCGCTCCCATCCAACCAATTTAACTTCAAGGCTTTCATGTGAAAATTGATGAGACCATATGCTGACACATGCACATTTGTGGCCTGCTGGAGGTAATTTTGCAGGGCTCTGGCAGTGCTCCTCCTTGCACAAAGGCGGAGGTAGCGGTCCTGCTGCTGGGTTGTTGCCCTCCTACGGCCTCCTCCACGTCTCCTGATGTACTGGCCTGTCTCCTGATAGCGCCTCCATGCTCTGGACACTACGCTGACAGACACAGCAAACCTTCTTGCCACAGCTCGCATTGATGTGCCATCCTTGATGAGCTGCACTACCTGAGCCACTTGTGTGGATTGTAGACTCCGTCTCATGCTACCACTAGAGTGAGAGCACCGCCAGCATTCAAAAGTGACCAAAACATCAGCCAGGAAGCATAGGAACTGAGAAGTGGTCTGTGGTCACCACCTGCAGAATCACTCCTTTTATTGGGGGTGTCTTGCTAATTGCCTATAATTTCCACCTTTTGTCTATTCCATTTGCACAACAGCATGTGACATTTATTGTCAATCAGTGTTGCTTCCTAAGTGGACAGTTTGATTTCACAGAAGTGTGATTGACTTGGAGTTACATTGTGTTGTTTAAGTGTTCCCTTTATTTTTTTGAGCAGTGTATATATTTATATATAAATAAATGGTGGGACCAACAGCAATAATAATAGTAGTAGTGGACATGGGATTACCATTAACAACAACTATAACAACAATATTAATCAGAACAACAATACATTAAATCAATGGTAGTAGACCAGTGTCAATATGACTTGAGAAGACATATGACCTGGTATGAAAGACAAAACAAAACTAAGCTAAATGGGAAATATTATCAACATTACTTTGCATTTTTCACTGGCTGTCCCTCAGGTTGTGGCAGGAGGACACATATTTGGCTCTGTCTCTGTCTCACTCTGTCTCTCGCTCTCTCTGTCTCTCTCTCGCTCTATCTCTGCTTCTCTCTCTCTCTCTGCTTCTCTCTCTCTCTCTCTCTCTGCTTCTCTCTCTCTGCTTCTCTCTCTCTCTTCTCTCTCTCTCTGCTTCTCTCTCTGCTTCTCTCTCTCTCTCTCTCTGCTTCTCTCTCTCTGCTTCTCTCTCTCTCTCTCTCTCTGCTTCTCTCTCTCTGCTTCTCTCTCTCTCTCTCTGCTTCTCTCTCTTTGCTCCTTCTACATCTTCACTCAATATTTTTCTTTGTTGAGCATCACTGAATTATTCATTGGCTGAGACCACTGCTTGCAGAGCAGCTGTCCCTATTGTTGGAGACACAGTGAATGTTGTGAAATGATCATGAACATTTTTCATCTAGAACATTCATCTGCTAGCCAAGATCGACCCTTCTCTCTGTCCCTTTTGCAAAGGATTTTAAACTGCCATACCAGCTAGGCTATACATTGCTCGTTGTCAAGGTGTTTTTCTTGAAGAGGGCTTTGTTAGCAGTTGTTAATGGTTACGTCCCAAATGACAACCTATTCCCTATACAGTGCCCTACTATATAGGGAATAGGGTGCCATTTTGGACGTGTGGCCAATGATTTGTACTGTAAACCTAGTCTGAGGAACCTATTCCCTATACAGTGCCCTACTATATAGGGAATAGGGTGCCATTTTGGACATGTGGCCAATGATTTGTACTGTAAACCTAGTCTGAGGCCAGTCTCTCTGTGGTGAGACCAGGCACACTGTTATGCACCTGACCAAGTCTGTCTGGCAGCAGCACAGCCCCAGAAAGCACCTGTTTCCTGTGGTTCCTCTATCATCCAGCCTGTGGCTACTTCACTTAACCCCCAAGCCCTTCCCTTCCCCTCCCCTCTCCCTCTTTCCTACACTCCCTGACCTGCTTTTACTTTTCACACAAACCATCAGGACCGGAACACAGTTTCTTGGCAGTTTAATTTTCACATGAAAGCCTTGAAGTTAAATTGGTTGGATGGGAGCGGTGAGGAGCGGATGACATTGTTTTATGCGAAATGGAAGGAGGGAGAAATGAGTCAGGCAGAAAGCTGAGTCATGGGATCGTAAAGTTATGTATAGGTAGTTCGATTGGCCTGCATGAGTCATTTTGTGTGTGTGTATGCGTGTGTGTTTGCTTGTTTGCGCGTGTGTGTGTTTGCACGTGTGTGTGTTTGCGTGTGTGTGTTTGCTTGTTTGCGTGTTTGCTTGTTTGCGTGTGTGTATTTGCTTTTGTTTGTGTGTTTGCTTTTGTTTTTGTGTTTGCTTTTGTTTTATTTGTTTGTGTATGTGCATGCTTAGGCCTTGACACTTGTTTTGATTGCCGGGTGCATTCAATGTGCCTTTCAGTACATACCTGAACAGCTAACGCAGCCCATGGCATTTCTATATAAGGTGTTATGACACGAGACGTGCCAGCCTCTAGACACTTAAGCACTCCATTCCTCAGAACATCTTCGAAGAAGTTATAAAAACCTTTGTTCTTTTTCATGTCCCATCCACTTCCAGACATGAACCATAGTTAAATCACCTCTAAGTGTCTCAGCCAAGTGTAAATGTCATTATTATTGACTGGAGCCTAATGGTTACTTTACTGGGTTGAAGAGGGTAAACTGACCAGACATATTGCTTACCCAAGATGCAATGAAAGCATTTGTGTCTAATGACTCCATTGTGGAACTACCGCGCCTTCAGAAAATATTCACACCCCTTGACTTTTTCCAAATGTTGTTGTATTAAAAGGTGGGATTAAAATGTATTTAATTGTAACTTCTTGTCGACGATCGACACCAAATACTAAAATGTTAAAGTGGAAGAAAAAGATTGAACATTTGTGAAAAATAAATTTTTTAAAAACCCAACTTGATTACATAAGTATTTAATCCCCTGAGTCAATACATGTTAGAATCACCTTTGGCAGCGATTTACAGTTATTAGTCTTTCTCTAAGAGCTTTACACACCTGGATTGTACAATATTTGCACATTATTATTTTACAAATTCTTCAATCTCTGTCAAGTTGGTTGTTGATCATTGCTAGACAGCCATTTTCAAGTCTTGCCATAGATGTTCAAGCTTATTTAAGTCAAAACTGTAACTAGGCCACTCAGGAACATTTCAATGTCGTCTTGGTAAGCAACTCCAGTGTAGATTTGGCCTTGTGTTTAAGGTTATTGACCTGTTGAAAGGGGAATTTGTCTCCCAGTGTCTGTTGGAAAGCAGACTGAACCAGGTTTTCCTCTAGGATTTTGCCTGTGCTTAGCTCTATTCAGTTTCTGTTTATCCTAAAAAAAACTACTTAGTCCTTGCTGATGACAAGCATACCCATAACATGATGCAGCCACCACCATGCTTAAAAATATGAAGAGTGGTACTCCGTGATGTGTTGTATTGGATTTGCCCCAAACATAACGCTTTGTATTCAGGAAATAAAGTTTGTCATTGCCACATTTTTTGCAGTTTTACTTTAGTTCCTTAATGCAAACAGGATGCATGTTTTGGAATATTTGATTCTGTACAGGCTTCCTTGTCACTGTCATTTAGATTAGTATTGTGGAGTTACTACAATGGTGTTGTTTCATCCTATCACAGCCATTAAACTCTAACTGTTTTAAAGTCTCATTTGGCTTCATGGTGAAATCCCTGAGCGGTTTCCTTCCTCTCCGGCAACTGAGTTAGAAAGGACACCTGTATGTTTGTAGTGGCTGGGCGTATTGATACACCATCCAAAGTCTAGTTAATAACTTTAACTTTTTTATTTGTACCTTTTTGAAGGATTCCCGGAATCAGGAGGGAATAGACAGGAAATTGTCCAACCAGGATTTCAGGAATGTTGCAACCCTAACCTAGACTGACTAAACACACAGTAAGGCCTGGACTGGTTAGTGCTATCCGGGATCCGCTATGTATGGTTTGTGCTATCCGGTACCTCTGGACGGTCCCTAACCTTAACCCTTACCGTAACCCGTACCTTGACCATTTTAAATGTCAACTTTATGGATGTCCCAAGGATCCCGGATAGCAAGGACTACGGCTGACCCCATTTAGTTGACTAGTCGACCAATATATATATTTTGTCAAGCAGTGGCAAATATATGAAGATTTATGGCACACGAGACACCTGTCTGATTCACGCCTGTCTCAGTGGACTAATCCATTGCAGAGGCCGCAGGGATGGCACACTAGTATCACCAGTGGTACATTTACTGTTAATTCCCATAATTTCTAATCTACAATGTTTGGTAATTTCTGTTAATGCATTCAATTTATTATTTACTTTAGTTTATTTAGTAAATATTTTCGTAACTATTTCTTGAACTGCATTGTTGGTTAAAGGCTTGTAAGTAAGCATTTCAAGGTAAGGTCTACACCTGTTGTATTCGGCGCATGCGACTTGAATTGACATGTGATTTGATTTGACTTGTGAGAAAAAAGTTTTGGTTTATTTCATTCCATTTACACGTTGTCAATGTATTCATTGACAGGAGCACTCCAGACAAAAGACAATCTTCAGTAAGTACACGCACCTGATTATGCATAGAGGTAGGCCACTAGTCTACCTGGTCTGCGTGCAAATATAGGCTTATAAATGTGCACATTAGGGGATCGGATAGTATTTCTGATTGTCTTAACTCACCATCACTGTGTAGGTCCTCAAAGTCATTTTTTTCTAAGCCTCAAACAGCAAGTAAACAAAGTGTGTTTTTACATCCGTTATGAATGACAATAGTTCCTCAACGTAGCCTATTTGAAAAGTCTTTCCAGCGCGCTCCCTTTTGATAACCACTAGGGTTGCGCATTTTGAGGAATATTCAGGGGTGTAAACTTGCCTTGGGAATTAATGTGAATATATGGGAATTAATGGAAATATATGCAAATTAATATTAATACCATTTAAATGTAGATGTTTTTTGCATTGGATATATTTACCATATCATATGGCGACAGAAACATAAACCTTTTACCTTATTCTAAGTAGACATCATTGCAAATGATTAAATCCTTCCAATAGAAAAAAAGAAGCGATTTAGTTACAAATTTTACTTTAATTAAATGAGTTGACTCTTCACATGGGATGGTTTCATTGAACAACAAAAGAAAGGGAATATTGAATGATCCCCAATGATCCACTGCATCTCCCAAAAACGTTTTCAACATCTGTAAAATTATAGTCTAAAAACTAAAGCTTTGGTTGTCTTCCTCTCAGGCTTCCATGTCTTCTCCCTGGACCTCCTCAATTTCCACCTCTTGAACATCAGACTCTGAGGCCTCATCTTCACTGTCACTTTCCAACCTTGTTGAGGATGGCTCATTGTCAGGCTCAAAAAGACTCAAATTTGCCCGGATGGCCACCAATTTTTCAACCCTTGTATTGGTCAGCCTGTTGCGTGCTTTGGTGTTCGGTTCCCAAACAAGGACCAGTTGCGCTCTGAGGCGCTGATGTTGGTGGGATTTGGAGGATAATGGAGGCAACAGGGGAAAGAGCCTCAAATCCACAAAGTCCCTTCCACCAGGTGGCTGATGAGATATGTTGGCACGACTGCCATATTACATCTCCATCCCAAAGCCCTTACTTGGAAGTGTACTTCGCCAGACTGCCAAGAACCTTGCCTTCATCCAGGCCGAGGGGGCGAGACACGGTAGTGATGACACCATAGACCTTGTTGATCTCTGCACCAGGCAGGATGCTCTTGCCAGCGTACTTGGGGTCCAACATGTACGTTGCAGCGTGTATGGGCTTCAGGCAGAAGTCTTCATGTTTTTTGATGTATTTCAGAACTGCAGTTTCCTCTGCTTGGAGCAACAGTGAAGTGGGCAGGGCAGTACGCATTTCTTCTCTTACATCTGCAAGCAGAGTCTGAACATCAGACAGGATGGCATTGTCTCCCTCAATCCGTGCAATGGCTAGTGATATAGGTTTCAGGCTGCTTACCACTCTCTCCCAAAATACATCATCCAGGAGGATCCTCTTGATGGGGCTGTCTATATCGGCAGACTGTGTGATATGGCCATTTCTTGGAGAGACCCCTTCCCCTCCAATAGACTGTCAAACATGATTGACAACACCACCCCAATGGGTGTTACTGGGCAGCTTCAATGTGGTGCTCTTATTCTTCTCACTTTCCTTGGTGAGGTAGATTGCTGATGACCCTTCACATACCTAACCATTTCATTGGCTCTCTTGTAGAGTGTATCTATTGTTTTCAGTGCCATGATGTCCTTGAGGAGCTGATTCAATGCATGAGCAACACAGCCAATGGGTGTGATGTGAGGGTAGGACTCCTCCACTTTAGACCAAGCAGCCTTCATGTTCGCAGCATTGTCTGTCACCAGTGCAAATACCTTCTGTGGTTCAAGGTCATTGACTGCCTTCAGCTCATCTGCAATGTAGAGATGGGTGTGTCTGGTGTACCTTGTGTCTGTGCTCTTGTAGAATACTGGTTGAGGGGTGTAAATGATGTAGTTAACTATTCCTTGCCCACGAACATTTGACCACCCATCAGAGATGATTGCAATACAGTCTGCTTTCTCTATGATTTGCTTGACCTTCACTTGAACTCTGTCGAACTCTGCATCCAGTGAATGAGTAGATAAAGCATGTCTGGTTGGAGGGGTGTATGCTGGGCGAAGAACATTCAAAAATCTCTTCCAATACACTTTGCCTGTGAGCATCAGAGGTGAACCAGTTGCATACACATCTTGAGCAAGACATTCATCAGCATTTCTCTGTCTACGTTCCTCCATTGAGTCAAAAAACCTTTTGATTCCAGGAGGACCATGAGCTGTTGCTATCGATAAGGTGTCTGATTTCATCATTTTCACCTTGAATAGAAGTAAAGGGACTTTTATCAGAGGTTGCTTGTTGTGAGCACTGAGGGAACTTTATGTACTTGGCCACTTGATTCTGCATCTTTGTTGCATTCTTCACATATGATTTGGCACAGTATTTGCAAATGTACACAGCTTTTCTTTCTACATTAGCTGCAGTGAAATGTCTCTACACATCAGATAGTTCCCGTGGCATTTTCCTGTAAAGATTAGGGAAAAAATGAGTAAAAAAAAACATACAATTCCATGTACAGATAAATAGTTAAGCAGTTAGATTAAACAACTCATTTTGTAAGATAAATGTTTTAAAATGAAACATGTATGGAAACAGGTGAATTAACACTCAGTTAGCAGGCTCAAGTGAGCTAAAACCCACATGGTAGCAAAAACTAACTAGCAGAAATTGTTAACAAGTTAGAAATGATTTAAACACACTTTGCTGTTGGTTACTATTTACTAGTTAACAAAAAATAATGTATGTCATATACAATATATTCACCCCACTCAGTATTGTAATCAAAACTTACCAGAAAGCATGTAGTCCTTGCCTCAGACAGTGTAGTAGTGTGGGCTCAATAGTATCTCATTAGTGTGCAAGATCTTGAGAATCAGCTGTACATGTGATGGAAGAATGCACTGTGCATGCAGAGGGTTGCAATTCCATTGAATTGGAGATAGTTTAACCAAAATATGCCACAAGACCTAGAATTACCTTGTGTATCACACAAAAAAAGGTTATAAGCTAACTTCTTTAAATAAGTAAAAATGTAAAAAAAAATAAGTAAAAATCCCCCAAATTTCCAGGCTTAACCTCCCATGGAAAATTTCCCGGAAAGTTTCCGACCCTTTGCAACCCTAATAACCACTCAGCATGAAAGGGGGGGGAAATGTCATGCTCTGATCCAGTGGAAACGTCATAAAATAGACCTACCTAATTTACCTCTTATCCCTTGTCTACAGCTGTGTCTGTCTGTCTGGAGCTCACTGGTGTGGGAAACTCTGAAGGCCCAGAATATTTTATACAATGTTACAAGTTTCTTGCAGACAGGCCATGCGATGCTAATGTGATTTATAGGATATTTATTTTTATCCGGATATTTTCTACATGCAGGCTACAATGTTTTTATTTGATGGTTTATGTAGGCTATATTTACATATTGGCAATGGCAATAGAAGTTACTTTTAGATTTGTATAATTTTCATTTAGATAAAGTTTTGATTAACCAGATGACATTGATTTTGAGATGACGACTTTATATAAATTAAATGAAGCTGTTCCACAAATGTGCATATGAAAATCATAACTGGCACGCAGATCAATAGACATGGTAGGATAACTTGGCACTCCAAATGGAAAAGGTTGCCGACCGCTGGTGTAGCCTATTACCAGCAACTTCATGAGCATAATGTCAGAATCTGTGAAGACCAGCGGGAGGTGTGGTGTTGGGAACATGTTTTTTTCTTCTGGTTAGGCTATATTGATATCTGGTTCCCTCTTTGGGAATTTGTGTCTTCATTTTTAGTCGCAGTGCTTAATGCATCAGACAAGCTCAGTAGCCTACTTATGTTTGATTTTATTCAAACATAGGATGTGTCTATATATGGAAAATACATGTTTTAAAATTTCAACCAATCGGTTGGTCAAAAGAACAGACGACTTGGTTGACTAAGATATTTTTGTTGTTGACAGCCTAGCAAGGACTATATGTGTACAGAGTAGACTAATGAGACATCTGTACTCTTACACATGGGAAGCCATTGTGTGTCAAATGGTAATGGTGTGTATAAATCAACCTCGTTGATTGAGCAGATTGTGAGTTGCCCCCTTGCCACGTTGTTATTACCCACTGTTGGTTGTCTTCAGTCTCTCTCTAGCTCTCTCTCCATATTTCTCTCTCTCTGTCTCTCTCTCCCTCTTCCCTCTGTTTAGTTTTGCAACTCACTAGTTTTGTGAGTGCTCTTTCTGACCTGGTGTAAACCTCTCTTCTATGTCTCGCTATACCACGATAAATATTTCCTGAAGTGGCACGAGTCACTTTGCTCTCAGTGGGCCTATTGTTCGCCATTTTTGAACCGGTGGAGAAAAAAAACGGTCTTTATTTACTATAATCTGACGTCCTGTTTGGATGATTATCCCGGCCGCTTTCCCAAAGAAACAAACTGCTTACCGACAGATTTAAATCTGACATTTTGTGTTTGTGTGTCTGACAGACGGCAGGTCGCGAACAAAACAACCAGTGATAGATAAATGAACAAAAACACTTTTTTGGGGCCCTGTGAGTAACCTCAACAAAAACCTGCAGGAAGAAGTTGACTCATTGATTGGTCATTGAGTGGTCATGTGGACATGTCTACAGGAAGACAGTCTACAGGCAACAGGAAGTAGTTGGGTTTGGGTCACTGTGGAGCTCTGGGTTCCCAAGCCACCCGGGTCATGGCCATCAGCAACGATCAGGTTCATGTGAACCAGAATGTGACCAGGGCTTCAGTTACTGTGTGATCCTGTCTAGTGTACATTCTAGGACTGATAAGACTATGGAACCACTGAGGTCTTCTCTTCTCACACCTCCCACATACACCTCCCACGCTGGTTGGACTGAGCAGTTACATCTCCATACCTGAGAGATGTTTTTCTAAATAAGGTTATACCATTTATGTTCTAAGCTGGTATAAGTGTACTATTTTATTGATTTAAGCTGGTTCCAGAGTTTTTAGAATAGAATGTGAGACTTGTCACTCGTTCCCACTGGCAAAACACTTTATAACACTTTATACAGTGCCTTGCAAAAATACTCAGACCCCATGGATTTCTTCACATTTTATTGTGTTACAAAGTGGGATTAAAATGGAATTAATTGTCATTTTTTTGTCAACAAAATACTCTGTCAAAGTGGAAGAAAAATAGCATTCTCTAAAGATGAATAAAAATGTAATAACTAAAAGAGTTGTTGCGTAAGTATTCACCCCCTATGTTTAGGCAAGGCTAATTTAATTCAGGAGTAAAATTTGGCTTAACAATTCACATAATAAGTTACATGGACTCTCTCTGTGAAATAATAGGGTTTGACATGATTTTTGTAGGACTAACCCTTCCTCTGTCCCCCATACATACAATAAGGTCCCTCAGTCAAGTATTGAATTTCAAGCACAGATTCAACTACAAAGACCAATGAGCTTTTCAAACGCCTCATAAAGAAGGACAGTGTTTGTTAGATGGGTAACAATAACAAATCAGACATTGAATATGTTAAACATGGCCAAGTTAATAATTATGCTGTCGATTATGTATTAAACCACCCAGACACATCAAATATAGTCATCCTTCTGAACTGAGCTGCAGGACAGGAAGGAAACAGGTCAGGGATGTTACTATGAGGCCATTGGTGATTTTAAAACAGCTACAGAGTTCAATGGCTGTGAGAACTGAGGATGGATCAACACATTGTAGCGACTCCACAATAATGACCTAAATGACAGAGTGAAAATAATACACATATATAGAATATTCCAAAACTTGCATCTTGTATGCAACAAGTCATTAAAGTAATACTGCAACAACAACAAAACAAGGCAAAGGAATATAACTTTTGGCCTAAATGCAAAGCCTTATGTTTCGGGCAAATCCAACAAAACGCATCACTGAGTAATTTCTTCCTTATTTTCAAGCATGGTGGTGGCTGCATCATGGTATTGGTATGCTTGACATCTGCAAATATTGGGTAGTTTTTCAGGATAAAAAAAAACGGGATGAGTTAAGCACAGGCAAAATCGTAGAGCAGATCCTGCTTCAGTCTGCTTTACAAAAGACACTGGGAGAGGAATTTACCTTTCAGCAGGACAATAACCTACACTAAATACAAGGCCAAATTTTGAGTTTCATACCGAGAAGACAGTGAATGTTCCCGAGTGACTTAAATATGCTTTAAAATCTATGGCAAGACTTAAATTGCTGTTTAGCCATGACCCCCAACATTTTGACGGAGATTGAAGATAAAGACTAATGGGCAAATAATGCACAAGCCAGGTGTTCAAAGTAAGCTTTTTGTTGAGACTTACCCAAGAAGTTGTTTCTAACATGTATTCACCAGGGAGCTGAAAACTTATGCAACGACTATATTTTAGTTATTTAATTTGTATTTTATATTTTTTTTGTGTAGATTGTTGACAAAAAAATGACAATTAAATTACTTTTAATCCCACTTTGTAACACAAAATGTGAAGAAATCCAAGGGGTCTGAATACTTTTGCAAGGCACTGTATTATAAATGCTCACTTTGTCAATTCGTTGGTAATTTTCTATTAAACATTGTCTTTTTTTCTTCTTTTTTTTATACACTTGAAACGTTTCACTCCGTTCACTCCATAGAGTGACTGTCGGTGTGTAAGTGCACCCTGCAGCCTGACTCTAACCCACATAGCAAAGCAGGGCAGATTAATGGAAAAGTACTGCCTAGCCTTGAGCTTTGCGCAGACTTGGCTAGCTGGTTCTCCCTCTGTGGGCCTGTGGCGCAGGGCAGGCCTGCACCATGGTGAGGTTAAAGCCTTTACGAGCCTGTCCCTGAGGTTTTGGGACAGGGTTGCCTGCGGCTTAGCCTCACGACCTTGTCGTGAGAGAACATGAGCACTTTGCAGAACTGACGTTGTTGCAGGTCTGGTTCATGTTAATACTGCACATTCAGAGCCAAGGTGCGAATCTGGAATCTCCCTTTTCTCTATCAATCTCGCTCTTTTTCTCTCTTTCTGCGGAGTCTTTCAGGAGGGCCGATCTCAGTCCTCTTTAAAGTGAACTCTGGGGTAAAAGAAAAGAGCTAAATACCTTCTCTTTTTATTCACATTGCCCTTGACTTTGAGTGAAGACTCAACTCTTTTGTCAGTTCACATCACCCATTCACATTGCTATGTTGAGAAAGGAACCAAGATCTTTTTCTGGCATTCAATGCATTCTGGGACAAGCCATTTCATCATAACTTGTTATTGGACAGCTAGATATACCTACTTGCATTTTGTTAAAATTTTAGACAATCATTGTAATCAGAAGATTCTATTAACATGAAAATATTATTGGTAACAGAATAAATAGCAGAAGAATAACTGAAGATTAAATAATGCTCTAATTGAAAATTGTACACCCAATGTAGGCTACTGCCTCTTTAAGAGCTAGAATAGATTTTGTTCTCTATGTTGTGATTCTCACCAAATAGGTTGTCTTCTCACGCTATTCAAACCCTTCAATCGAATATACAGTTTATGAAGCTATCTTAGCCTATAGATCAGATGTTGCAAACAAATTTATCTCAAGTAAAATCACACATTTTGTCATTTCTGTGTGTCCTTGACAATCGCTAATCAACATCCAAAATTTTTTTTTACGCAAACCTGGACATCATCTCTCTTGTGGCACCAATGTGAGAGGTTATGTCAGGGGGAACGGTGTTGCAGTAGAGCAGGGGTGTCAAACTCATTCCACGGAGGGCCTAGTGTCTGCAGGTCTTTGGTTTTTCCTTTCAATAAAGCCCTAGACAACCAGGTGTGGGGAGTTCCTAACTAATTAGTGATGTTAATTCATCAATCAAGTATAAGGGAGGAGCGAAAACCCGCAGACACTCGGCCCCCCGTGGAATGAGTTTGACACCTGTGCAGTAGAGTATGGTGCGGGAATGATGACAAGCGAACCTGGGGAGCTTTGTTTTCACATTGCTCTAAAAAAGGGAACCGGATCCTGGAATTCAAGCGAACCGAACTCTCGAGATGGTCTCAGTTCGGTTTACTTTGGGGGCTCTTGAGGGGTCCAAGTTCCTGTGGAGTGTTCATACTGCACCAAAAATTATGCGAACCACACTGAGTTTCCAACAATCAGTTGAAAGGGTCCAAGTGTGAAATCACCCTACTCTTACTGTTTCTCTCTGGTCAATCCACCTGTCATTAGAATGATCAGAACTTTAACTAGCCTATTGTCTATAGTGTTCATCTGCTATTGTAGCATTCCAGTTCACAAAACATGGGGTCATTACACAATAATACACACTTGGAAAACAACCTATCTGTGGAGTGGGCATGGCGAGGGGGCGTGGCCTCGTCTAACACGACGAGGGGGCGTGGCCTCGTCTAACTTTGTTTACGTTGTTTTGCTGAACCTAAACTAAGAATGGACAGCTGGTATAATTCAGTGTGACAAAATGTTTCCAAATATTAATTTGTTGGATAAGATGATGGATGAATGAAAATCATGCCGTGGCCACCAACATATGTTATTACATGCATATTACTAGCATACTACCATTTGTGTACACCAGGACTCCATTCTGTGCCTGGCCAGTAATTAATGATTTGGCCCACATCACCAAAGCTGCCTTGTCATTCAGCAATCACACTACGTAACAGGGATACTTTGGCCGATGTCAGTGAGATGACAGCTAGCCTTTAATAGCCCAGAGAAGATGAGTGTGTGTATGTGCATGCGTTCGTGCCATCCCTGTCCTGTCCCGCGCCTCAATTCTGTTATGACCAGACCGATGGGAGGATTAAAGAGCAACGTGGCTCTGTGTCGTCCCGCCTGTGGACTGATTCTCTGGCCAGGCCCACTGTCACTGTCCTTCCCCCCCTAAGGCTAATCAGCATCTATATATAGAGGGTGTTGATCTCATGTCTTACACCCTCAGCAGTCAGTGCACTACACACCTCTGGATGGCCCCTCCATTCAGTTCATTGGTTTCCTATGGAAATATGGCCTGAGGCTAGGCTTTTTTCTGTCTTCATTGATTTACCTGTTGTTTTATTGGATAATTACAATGGTGTGACCAATGAAAAGAGTATGTGAAGCAAATTGACTATGAGTATGGCATGCATAGCCTGACTAGGGGTGTGTGAATTGTGCAAAAACAACAACAAGACTGAAGGTGAAAGGTGTCTATACATATGACAGTGTCTAATGGGTATAATTGGCTTTGCTGAGGTTTAGTCCGTTCATATTCAGTGTTACTGACTGTGTGTTGTTTGAATGTGGATCACAGGCTCTTGGGTTGTGTCCATCAGTCTGACTTCACCTCCTTTAAGACGCCCCCAATCTCTTCTCCTTTTACATAACCTTAATCACCAGCTACGTGCTGTTTAGGGGTTACGTAATATGTGTTTGTGTGTCTGGACTCAGGTGACAGGACTTGAGGAATTTCGAAGTGTGGAATCATTTGGAGCTATAACCTGTAATCCCCTGTATTTGATTTGTTTATTTGTAAGGGACCATGTACACAATGCCATTGCACCAGCTTTTTATCTGTAGTCCCTGGGCTAATTGTGAGAAGAGAGGGTAATCTTGGGTATCTTAAAGTGATACATCAGGATTTTGTCAATGAAGCCCTTTATCTACTTCCCCAGAGTCGGATGAACTCATGGATACCATTTGGATGTCTCTGTACGCAGTTTAAAGGAAGTTTTTAAACCAGCGTTAGTACAATGACTGGAAGTCTATTATAACTGCTAGCATGCTAGTTCTGCAAACGCAAGTTAGCATTGGCTTGCGGAACTACCTCTAACTTCCTTAATACTGGATGCAGAGACATAAAAAAGGTATCCATGAGTTAATCTGACTCTGGGGAAGTAGATAAACGGGATTCATTTCCTAAATCCTGAAGTATCCCTTTTAGGTATCTTGAGGATAATGTTGAAAAGCCTATTTCCTTATTTGATCATTTGCCTGTGGTTGTATTCATTTATTATTAATTTATTATTATGTTATTGTCTTTTACAATTGTGATATTATCATTAGGCCTGTACTGTGTGCGTGCCTGTGTGTATGTGCATTTAACATGCGTGTGTAATCGAGGGATGAGAGCTTCACAGCCCTGATGATCCTTATTATCATATGACCTCTACCTCATTTCACCTAGAGACAGCCTCTCACCAGTATCTATGTTTGTGTGGATTTATTCTCATGACCTGAGCTCCATATACGGCTAATGACTGGGTTCAAAACACTGCTATGATCGAAGACACACACACAACACTTATTTCACACACACATTTGTGTAAAACTGCTGATCTCATTCCGCCATGTTTCTCTCACAACCCTGCTCAGCTGATTCTATCAGTTTACTGTATAGTACTGTACTGTGTATTGGCTGCTTCCCAGAGCCAGACGTGGGCACATGTCAGAGGCCTGCCCTCTCTCCTATATAGGTCACCTCTCTCAGAGCAGCAGGAAACAAACACACACTGTTCCCCCCCTAACAATGAAAGGTGTATTGTGGCTGGGCTGGTCAGAGCCAGCCGGAGGGAAGTCTGCCAGCATAGCCAGCCACACAGAGAGGATCAGGATTACTACAAGTACAACTGGGCTGCACTGGACTGTGTACCAAATAGCTTTATTTACTGTTAGCTTCTTATTGGAGCCTATTGGAATTCAGAAAAAGGAATAAAATCAGTCTGGGTATAAAGGCCAAGCTTGCTTCAAGCCTTCCTGGTCTGAGGTAAGGCTATACCAGCCTGATGTTGTCCCCACTCATGTGTGTCCACACGGTGCCAAATATTACACCTGTTTGGGTTTCTCCTTCTCTCTTCTGGTTAGACCATAGCCTAGGTCCCCTAGTCTAGGTCAGTATGGTCACAAACAGTTCACACTGTCACAAAAAGTTAATCTAGGCCTGTTTCCCAACACAGACTGAGCCTAGTCTTGGACTAAAAAGTACACTACATGACCAAAGGTATGTGGACACCTGCTCGTTGAACATCTCATTAATGTGGAGTTGGTCCCCCATTTGCTGCGAGAACCGCCTCCACTTTTCTGGGAAGGCTTTCCATTAGATCACTGGTTCTCAATCCTGGTCCTGGGGACCCAAAGGGGTGCACATTTTTTGTTTTTGCCCTAACACTACACAGCTGATTAAAATGATCAACTCATCAAAAGGCTTTGATGATTTGAATCAGGTGTGTAGTGTTAGGGCAAAAACAAAAATGTGCACCCCTTTGGGTCACCAGGACCAGGATTGAGAACCACTGCACTAGATGTTGGAACATTGCCGTGGGGACTTGCTTCCATTCAGCAACAAGAGCATTAGTGAGGTCGGGCACTGATGTTGGTCGCTTAGGCCTGGCTCGCAGTCTGAGTTCCAATTCATCCCAAAGGTGTTAGATGGGCTTGAGGTCAGTGCTCTGTGCAGGCCAGTCAAGTTCTTCCACATCAATCTCTTCAAATAATTTCTTTATGGACCTTGCTTTGTGCACGGGGGCATTGCCATGCTGAAACAGGAAAGGGCCTTCCCCAAACTGTTGCCACAAAATTGGAAGCACAGAATCGAATTGTATGCTGTAGCATTAAGATTTCCCTTAATTGGAACCAAGGGGCCTAGCATGAACCACGAAAAATAGCCCCAGACCATTATTCCTCCTCCACCAAACTGTTGGCACTATGCATTGAGGCAGGTATTGTTCTCCACACAGATTCATCCATTGGACTGCCAGATGGTGAAGCGTGATTCATCACTCCAGAGAACGCATTTCCACTGCTCCAAAGAGTCCAATGGCGGCGAGCTTTTCACCACTCCAGCCGACGCTTGGCATTGTGCATGGTGATCTTAAGCTTGTGTGCAGCTGCTCGGCCATGGAAACCCATTTCATGAAGTTCCCGAAGAAAAAGTTTTTGTACTGACCTTGCTTCCAGAAGCAGTTTGGAATTCGGTAGTGAGTGTTGCAACCAAGGACAGATGATTTTTACGCGCTGCGTGCTTTAAGCACACGGCGGTCCTGTTCTGTGAGCTTGTGTGGCCTACCACTTCGGGGCTGAGCCGTTGTTGCTCCTAGACATTTCCACTTCACAATAACAGCACTTACAGTTGACCGGGGCTGCTCTAGCAGGGCAGAAATTTGACGAAGTGACTTGTTGGAAAGGTGGCATCTTATGACGGTGCCACATTGAAAGTCACTGAGCTCCTCAGTGAGGCCATTCTACTGCCAATGTTTGTCTATGGAGATTGCATGGCTGTTTGCTCGATTTTATACACCTGTCAGCAACGGGTGTGGGTGAAATAGCCAAATCCACTATTTTGAAGGGGTGTCCACATACTTTCATGTGTATATAGTGTACATACAGTCCAGTAGAGAATCTCCATTGGGTGTGGTTTTAGTCTGGTATACTAGCCCGTAAAGTACATGTTCTATTTTTTGATCCTGTGTTCAAGTCCTCCAGAACAGTGATCCTATTTCTATTTTTTATTTTTTTTACCTTTATTTAACTAGGCAAGTCAGTTAAGAACAAATTCTCATTTTCAATGACGGCCTAGGAACAGTGGGGTAACTGCCTTGTTCAGGGGCAGAATGACAGATTTGTACCTTGTCAGCTCAGGGATTTGAACTTGCAACATTTCGGTTACTAGTCCAACGCTCTAACCACTAGTTCCAAAGTGCTGCCTGTTTGGATGATGATGATTATGATAAACCATAACCTTATACCCCTTGTTTCCTTCCTGTCTATCTCCAGGTCTTCCAGAACAGTATTACAGTCTGACGTGGTTCCTGAGCCCCATCCTGGGTCTGATCTTCACACCTCTGATTGGCTCAGCCAGCGATCGCTGCACCCTGAAATGGGGCCGGCGACGCCCTTTCATCCTGGCCCTGTGTGTGGGGGTGTTGTTTGGAGTAGCACTCTTCCTCAACGGGTCACTCATAGGTGAGACTGGGAGTTGGGGGGGTGTAGGTGGGGGGGGGGGGGGGGGGCAGGAGAGAGGAGGCCTGTAGAAAGAGCTGCTGTGTACTCCACCAGGAATTCAATAACCAACATTGTTACTACATTGTTACATTGTCACTATAGGTTAAGGTCAAAAGTTTAACCAATTGATCGTTAAAACATAAATTATTGATCAAATGTATTCAGTTGGGCAGCTTGCCAGTTTAGAGAAGTTAGGTTATTAGATGCAACCATCCTCAGCTGCATTTGCTGTTTTTACCCAATGGGAGTAATTGTGTTGAATTTTTTTTTTTTTGAGAGGAAAGGCCTCACTTTACAGGAGCACTGGCAGTCACCTGCTGGAGCAGAGAACGCTGACGCCATCTGAGACCCCGCTACACAGCCACATCCTCTATTCGGGACATGAATTCACACTAACCCTATAGACTTGTAGTCTGACAACCTCCGGGAGTTGAAAGACATGACAGGCACACACCCACCCACACATACACACCAACTGAGATACAATACCTTCTAAAACCATCTCTAATTAACCGTCAAGTCCTATCTGACGGTTTAAACTCTTGTTGCCTGTGTGTGTGACAGGAAAGTGATTGAGTTCACAGAATAGGCTAATGACCTCCTCTGTTGTTATCCATGATGTCAGCCAGTCAGCCGGCCAGCCAGCCAGCCGGTCAATCAGTCAGTCAGCCAGTCAGTCAATCTTTTAGCCTCATCTAATAAGCAGTCTTCTGAAGTGTGAGTTGTGATATGAAGCATATTGAATTCAAAATGATCTCTGGCTGTGTCTCACTAATGTGGTTCTCCTGAGTTTTGAAACCAGAGTAAAAAGATAGCCTGGTTCTATAACTTCAACTGTGTTCTAATGCAACACACAAACACACAGACACATACACATACACACACAGTTTCACATCCTACATTAACCTACTGGCTACTCATTATTATTATCAGTGGAAGTGATCCTAAGTGCCACTATCTGTGCAGGCGGAAGAAGGAGAAGGGTTCCAGTTTGCTCCGTGCTTGAAAGGCACAGCAGAGGGGAAGATCAATAGATATCCCATAGAGTTGATTTGCTGCCGGCTTCAGGACAGTCAACCAATTAGGACTGAAGAGTCTGGTAGTAATGGAAGGGAGCAGTGCCCTCACTATAGCCCTAACAGAGCGGCTATTTGTGCGTCATCACCCCCAGCTCAGGTCCCAGTGCTGTGGGTCATAGGCTACAGACTCCGGTGTACGCTGACCTGCTGGGCCGAACGGTGTGTGTGAACCCTGTCAGTCTCTGTGACATGGGAAAGGACTAGGAACCAGTTCACAGGGAAACGTTTCCTGTTGTGCCCCCTTTCTTACCTTTCATTGCCTATCTGGAGCCGCTTCCTGTCTCCAGCGCTAGCACGCTGCTCGTCGGCCCGTCAGCCACTCCATTGTCAGGAACAAAGTCTTTGCTTACTACGTACACACTGACTGACTACACACAGGCTCAGACAGTACAGACTTCAGTACTACAAGTCTTTTTTCCCCCAACTTTTACACTTCTCTTCCTCTGGTTGTTGTTAATTGGTTAAATATTTTCTAAAGAGCGTTGTCCCTTTAATGAGAAAGTTGGAATAATGACTTGTTTGTTGTTGTGTCCTGGCAATGGGGAGTTCCTCTGGGCTCAATGTTATGATGGAAGTAGTAAATGGGAGTTTACAACTAAGAGTTTCGATTCCCAGTGAAATAATTCACAGTAGGCCAGATTTGCAATGACACTAATGACACTTACATTACAGGGACAATGTTTTACACCAGTGAAGCACAATGTTTCTGGCTAGTGTTTATTTTTAGAGGATATTTTGAGAAATTAGATTCACGCGTGACACTTGTACTGATAACTCTGCATTGGAGTGAACCAGGGCAGGAGCCTCTTTAAATAGTATACACTGACGAGGTATCATATTGTCGCTGTTGGATGAAAACCTCTTATCTACAAAACAGAAACCTTTTAGGAAATGAAGGGGAAAAAACTGCCATATTTTACCGTTAACGAACATACAATTTTCAAAAGTTCAGAAGCTATTTTGAAAACATTTTCTTGGTTCTAGTCATGAAATGTTGAGAGTATGTTGAGGGGGTTACTGCTTTCAATACATGTAAAAATATGAAAATTGGCAAAAATTGAGTTAGGTTTTCATCACACAGCGACAATCTAGATATTCGCTGTAGCCCTGAGGGTAATCATCCAATCAAACTTATTGTGTTCTTCCTGGCCTCTGAGGTGGAATATACCATATACGGCTACGATTGACCTAGTGTGTGTGTGTGTGTGTGTGTGTGTGTGTGTGTGTGTGTGTGTGTGTGTGTGTGTGTGTGTGTGTGTGTGTGTGTGTGTGTGTTAGAAGGCAGTTGCATGCCATGATTGTAACCTACTATTCGGGTATTGATTCACATGTGAATATCTCGATCCAGCTGTGTTCTCATAGTTGCAGAGCTGCAAAGTAACTAGGATGGATATAGCTTATCAATATGTATACTGGATTGGCAGGATGTGGTCTCTGTGGCAAACTTTCTATCTGTGAATTAGGCCTATGGTTTTCTGAAGGTGTTGTACCAATTAGGATACTAACTCTGTCTCTGGTTGTGTTCCAGGACTTGCCGTCGGTGACGTGCCAAATAACCAGCCCATAGGGATTGTTCTGACGGTGCTCGGTGTAGTAGTGCTGGACTTCAGTGCAGACGCAACGGAGGGTCCCATAAGGGCCTACCTACTAGATGTAGCAGACACTGAAGAACAAGACATGGCCCTCAACATCCACGCCTTCTCCTCTGGTACAGCACACGTCTTAGTAGCACTCACCTTGTATATCAGGATGTTTCCATGCCCATACCTATGTCTGTGAAAGTTTTAAGAAATTGAATATTCTCAAACAGGAAATTCAGCTGAAACAGAGATCCATGCTATGTTGTGTTATTAGAGATGCTAATTGTGTGTTTGTGTATTTTGCATGTGTGTGCCTGGGCCAGGTTGTGGGGGAGCGGTGGGCTACGCGCTAGGAGGTCTGGACTGGACCCACACATTCCTGGGCTCAATCTTCAAGTCCCAGGAGCAGATCCTCTTCTTCTTCGCCGCCATCTTGTTCACTATCTCTGTGGCGCTGCATCTGTTCAGCATCGAAGAGCAGCGGTACAGCCCCCAGCAGGACCGGCTAGACGAGGAGGCCGACGCCGCTTCTTCCACGGCCCACAAGGTCAACTGCTCCCTGGGGAAGCTTCATGGCCACAACACCCCCCACATGGAGCTCATCGGAGAGGACGACATCTACGACCCTTGTGATCGTTACGACCGTTATGAGTTCTACAGGGATGGTGATGGGGAAGAGGATGGGCGCTCATTGCGCGACATGGACATGGACTTCCTGGATGTGGAGATGGTGAGGTCCAAGTCGGACTCAGTGCTGCAAATGGCCGACGCCACACTGGATCACCTGGACCACGACGCTCTGTCCCTGCTTCACATCGAGCCCTCCATCTTCGCTGATCGCCTGTCGTCCTACCATGGCTCTCCACCACGCCGCAGCAGCAGCACAGGCAGCCAGGACCTCCTCAAAACCTCCAAAAAGATCTGCCGGCTGTCCCAGTTCCTGCAGGAGCAGGACCGCGACGGGGAAGAGGCGCTTCTCAACAACCAGCTCAACGAGCAGAAGACGCCAAACGGCCGGGCGCATGCCAACGGCTTGGGCCAGGGCGCCAACGGGCATGCCCACATGGTCATGAAGAACTCGGCCAGCACAAACGCTTCCATGCGGCACCGCCGACACATCTTCTACCGCCAGCCGTCCTGCACTTTCTCCTACTACGGCCGCGTGGGCTCCCACCGCTACCGCTACCGGCGAGCCAACGCCGCGCTACTCATCAAGCCCTCGCGCAGCTTGAACGACATCTACGAGGTGCAGCGGAGACAGAAGAGGAAACAGCAGAACCCCAGAGCGCGCCACCAGTCGGGCAACACCAACTCCAGCGGGGACACAGAGAGTGAGGAGGGGGAGACGGAGACCACGGTCAGGCTGCTGTGGCTGTCCATGCTGAAGATGCCTCCAGAGCTGATGAGGCTCTGTGTTTGTCATCTCCTCACCTGGTTCTCCATCATCGCTGAGGCCGTCTTCTACACTGACTTCATGGGCCAGGTCATCTACCACGGCGACCCCACGGTAAGGCTACTGGGACGCCAAGGACCAATATGCCACGTTATTATATAGCCTGTTGTATTGATGTGGGCAAAGTATTTATTTGGACATAAATGTACATGTCTTTTTTTTATGTCTTCTGCAAATAAAAAACTATTAATCACACAAACTCAATCTCCGGTTGCCAGTTCACTCCCCACCAGATTTTTGTTGCTGACCTGGGATTTGAACCGGATACCCTCTGGTTTCTGGCCCGCCTCTCTCTAACCTCTGGGATACCGGCCCCCCATTCTCTATCCCTAACTAAAGCTGTTGTTTTCCCTCCTCTCTCCAGGCTCCCGCTAACTCCACGGAACTGCAGAACTACCACAAAGGAGTTCAGATGGGCTGCTGGGGGCTGGTCATCTATGCCTTGACCGCTGCCTCCTGCTCAGGTCACTGACCAGTCATTGAGTAGAATAAATGGATGGATGAATGGAAGGATAGACGAATTAACTAAGTGACCAATGACTGAGCACACCAACCTGGTCTCAGAGCATTTCGTTTTATTCTGTATGTAAATCTGAGACACTCCATTTACTATGATATGCTACATTTCGTATGGTAAGCGTTACGAATTTGCAAAATGTACAATATGTTACAAATTTGCAAAAACTACAGTATGTTATGAATTTGAGCTAGGTGGCTAACGTTAGCTAGCTGGTTAACGTTAGCTAGGGTTTAGGGTTAAGGTTAGGGTTAAGTTCAGGAGTTAGGTTGAAGGGTTAAGGTTAGGGGAAGGGTTAGCTAAAACACGGTAAGTAGTTGCAAAGTAGCTAGTTAGTGCAAATGCTAAAGTTGTCCGTGATGAGATTCGAACTCGCAACCTTTGGGTTGCTAGACGTTCGCGTTATACGCCCACCCACGCTACTTTGTTTTTTTCCTCAAGTAACCACCTGTCTTATATAACCATACCAAACGTAACATATCATACCAAGTTGAGTGTCCTGGATTAACTTCTACTATGTTGCGTCTAGTCTGAGACCATGCTGAGCGCACAGGGCCCAGACACAGGCTTTTGCAGGTCTGTGTGCTCTGAGGCAGCCATAAAGTACTTTCTAAACAATGTGCTCAGTCTGCAGCCGATGTGCTATCTGTCGCTCTGTTCGCATGCTGGACGGTTAGACTATGACAGTGAACTGAGATGATCTGTGCAAGTGATATAGTCACTCAATCAGTCAAAAGAAATTGTAGTGCTTTTTATAATTGGACTATTCACAAAGAACTGTACAGCAACCCAGCACCTAAACACCCAGTGTAAGTCACAAGAGGAAATCTGTACTAATTGCTGGTCACTTAATCATGGTGAATGTCGTCTAGTTGACCCACAGTGTGGATAAGACTTACAGGAGTCACCTCTCTTGTAACTAAACCAACTTTTATACGAGGCCATATGAAATCTAGGCGTCTTTGTAGGTTCAGGCCTTGGCCACTGTGCTTCTGATCTGCATTGCTTGCTCTTTGTGGGTTTAGGCTAAGTATCTTTAAAGCACTTTGTGAACACTGCTGATGTAAAAAGGGCTTTATAAACAAAGGGAGGCCAAATAATTTTATAAACTATTATATTGTATTATTTCAGCCTTACTGCAGAAGTACCTGGACAACTTTGACCTGAGCATCAAGGTTATCTACGTCCTGGGTACTCTGGGCTTCTCCATCGGTACGGCCGTCATGGCCATCTTCCCCAACGTCTATGTCTCCATGGTGATGATCAGCAGCATGGGCATCATCTCCATGAGCATCTCCTACTGCCCTTATGCCCTCCTGGGACAATACCATGAGATGAAAGAGGTAAGGATCTATACTAGTTAGTACTCCTGGGACAATACCATGAGATGAAAGAGGTAAGGATCTATACTAGTTAGAACTCCTGGGACAATACCATGAGATGAAAGAGGTAAGGATCTATACTAGTTAGAACTCCTGGGACAATACCATGAGATGAAAGAGGTAAGGATCTATACTAGTTAGTACTCCTGGGACAATACCATGAGATGAAAGAGGTAAGGATCTATACTAGTTAGTACTCCTGGGACAATACCATGAGATGAAAGAGGTAAGGATCTATACTAGTTAGAACTCCTGGGACAAAACCATGAGATGAAAGAGGTAAGGATCTATACTAGTTAGAACTCCTGGGACAATACCATGAGATGAAAGAGGTAAGGATCTATACTAGTTAGTACTCCTGGGACAATACCATGAGATGAAAGAGGTAAGGATCTATACTAGTTAGAACTCCTGGGACAATACCATGAGATGAAAGAGGTAAGGATCTATACTAGTTAGAACTCCTGGGACAATACCATGAGATGAGAGGTAAGGATCTATACTAGTTAGAACTCCTGGGACAATACCATGAGATGAAAGAGGTAAGGATCTATACTAGTTAGTACTCCTGGGACAATACCATGAGATGAAAGAGGTAAGGATCTATACTAGTTAGTACTCCTGGGACAATACCATGAGATGAAAGAGGTAAGGATCTATACTAGTTAGTACTCCTGGGACAATACCATGAGATGAAAGAGGTAAGGATCTATACTAGTTAGAACTCCTGGGACAATACCATGAGATGAAAGAGGTAAGGATCTATACTAGTTAGAACTCCTGGGACAATACCATGAGATGAAAGAGGTAAGGATCTATACTAGTTAGAACTCCTGGGACAATACCATGAGATGAAAGAGGTAAGGATCTATACTAGTTAGAACTCCTGGGACAATACCATGAGATGAAAGAGGTAAGGATCTATACTAGTTACACACTGATATAACAGTTAATTAGTACACACTGATATAACAGGTTAATTAGTACACACTGATATAACAGGTTAGTTAATATACACTGATATAACAGGTTAGTTAGTTACTTAGTTGCACACTGATATAACAGTTTAATTAGTTACACACTGATATAACAGGTTAATTAGTTACACACTGATATAACAGGTCAATTAGTTACACACTGATATAACAGGTCAATTAGTTACACACTGATATAACAGGTTAGTTAGTATACACTGATATAACAGGTTAGTTAGTTACTTAGTTGCACACTGATATAACAGGTTAATTAGTTACACACTGATATAACAGGTCAATTAGTTACACACTGATATAACAGGTCAATTAGTTACACACTGATATAACAGGTTAGTTAGTATACACTGATATAACAGGTTAGTTAGTTACTTAGTTGCACACTGATATAACAGGTCAATTAGTTACACACTGATATAACAGGTTAATTAGTTACACACTGATATAACAGGTCAATTAGTTACACACTGATATAACAGGTTAGTTAGTATACACTGATATAACAGGTTAGTTAGTTACTTAGTTGCACACTGATATAACAGGTCAATTAGTTACACACTGATATAACAGGTTAGTTAATATACACTGATATAACAGGTTAGTTAGTTACTTAGTTGCACACTGATATAACAGGTTAATTAGTTACACACTGATATAACAGGTTAATTAGTTACACACTGATATAACAGGTCAATTAGTTATACACTGATATAACAGGTTAGTTAGTATACACTGATATAACAGGTTAGTTAGTTACTTAGTTGCACACTGATATAACAGGTTAATTAGTTACACACTGATATAACAGGTTAATTGGTTACACACTGATATAACAGGTTAGTTAATTACACACTGATATAACAGGTTAGTTAGTTACTTAGTTGCACACTGATATAACAGTTTAATTAGTTACACACTGATATAACAGGTCAATTAGTTACACACTGATATAACAGGTTAGTTAGTATACACTGATATAACAGGTTAGTTAGTTGCACACTGATATAACAGGTTAGTTAGTTGCACACTGATATAACAGGATAATTAGTTACACACTGATATAACAGGTTAATTAGTTACACACTGATATAACAGGTTAGTTAACTACACACTGATATAACAGGTTAGTTATTTGCACATTGATATAACAGGTTAGTTATTTGCACATTGATATAACAGGTTAGTTTGTTAGTTACACACTGATAACAGGTTAGTTGGTTAGTTACACACTGATATAACTGGTTAGTTAGTAACACACTGAGATAACAGGTTAGTTAGTTACACACAGTGTGTTACTTGTGAAGACATGATATTTATTAAAGTAAAGACGGAAAACACGAAAACGAAATACACTTGACTAATTAACAAAATAACAAACGGAGTAGACAGACCTGGACATACGAACTTACAATAAAACACGAGAACGCACGAACAGGGAAAATAGCCTACACATAAATGACGATGAACAAACAAACCGAACAGTCCCGTATGGTGCGACAAACACTGACACAGGAGACAACCACCCACAACGAACACTGTGAAACAACCTACCTAAATATGACTCTTAATTAGAGGAACGCCAAACACCTGCCTCTAATTAAGAGCCATACCAGGCAACCCATAAACCAACATAGAAACAGAAAACATAGAATGCCCACCCAAACTCACGTCCTGACCAACTAACACATACAACAAACTAACAGAAATAGGTCAGGAACGTGACAAGTTAGTTAGTAACACACTGATATAACAGGTTAGTAACACACTGATATAACAGGTTAGTTAGTTAGTAACACACAGATATAATATGTTAGCTAGTAACACACTGATATAACAGGTTAGTTAATTAGTTAGTTAGTTAGTAACACACAGATATAATATGTTAGCTAGTAACACACTGATAGAACAGGTTAGTTAATTAGTTAGTTAGCTAGTAACACACTGATATAACAGGTTAGTTAGTAACACACTGATATAACAGTTGAGTTAATTAGTTAGCTAGTAACACACTGATATAACAGGTTAGTTAGTAACACACGGATATAATATGTTAGCTAGTAACACACTGATATAATAGGTTAGTTAGTTAGTAACACACGGATATAATATGTTAGCTAGTAACACACTGATATAACAGATTAGTTAGTTAGTTAGTAACACACTGATGTAACAGATTAGTTAGTTAGTTAGTAACACACTGATGTAACAGGTTAGTTAATTAGTTAGTTAGTTAGTTAGTAACACACTGATATAACAGGTTAGTTAGTAACACACTGATATAACAGGTTAGTTAATTAGTTAGTTAGTAACACACTGATATAACAGGTTAGTTAGTAACACACTGATATAACAGGTTAGTTAGTTAGTTAGTAACACACTGATATAACAGGTTAGTTAATTAGTTAGTTAGCTAGTAACACACTGATATAACAGGTTAGTTAGTAACACACTGATATAACAGGTTAGTTAGTTAGTTAGTAACACACTGATATAACAGGTTAGTTAATTAGTTAGTTAGCTAGTAACACACTGATATAACAGGTTAGTTAGTAACACACTGATATAACAGGTTAGTTAATTAGTTAGTTAGTTAGTAACACACTGATTAAACAGGTTAGTTAGTAACACACTGATATAACAGGTGAGTTAGTTCGTTAGTTACACACTGATATAACAGGTTAGTTAGTAGACTGGATCAATTATATAACAGATGATGTTCAGAAGAAATGCTATTCACTTTTCACACAGTGTGAATTAAAATCAGGTTAATCAAATCATTGGCAGCAATCCATACAACAATTGGCGTCAAGATTTTTTTAAACCACATGTTCCAAGATGTTGTTTAGTATACATACGTAGTTGATGTCTCATTAGATACACTTTAAATCACATACACTAGACATTAGAGGTAACATCTGCTGAAGGACGTTATTGCAGGCCCATATCCAAGAGGACAGATTTGAAGATGCCAACAGACAGTGGTAATTCTTAATCTGCTGACTGTTATGATAACCTCCAGGCTGTATGCTGTGGTGTCAAGCCATAAAAAGATCCAGAAACGTAAACCTTTATGTCACTATGCCAAGACTAATAGAGCATTTCAAGGCCAGATTCCATCAGAACATGCCAGAACAGGTTATACAGGTTAATATCATAGCTCCATTATATACAAATCTCTAAAGAATGTTTTATAATTTATTTAACCATTTACAAGTCAGTCAGTTAAAAAAACCTTGTATTTTACAATGACAACTTGGCAATTATTTGATACCATGTCTCTTCCCTCCTTTCCCCCTCTCCCAGTACATCCACCACAGCCCAGGGAACTCCAAGCGTGGCTTCGGCATCGACTGTGCCATCCTGTCATGCCAGGTGTACATCTCCCAGATCCTGGTGGCATCGGCGCTGGGCGCTGCAGTGGACGCCACGGGTAGTGTGCGGGTCATCCCTATGGTGGCGTCCGGTGGCTCCTTCCTGGGTTTCCTCACCGCCTGGTTCCTGGTCATCTACCCGAGCCATGGCGATGCGGAGGCCAAGGGTGAGCAGAAAGCTTTAACAGGGCCCTCCTCTGAAAGCAGCGGCACAGAGAAACCCAGTGTTCTAAAACTGACCAAGAAAGGCGCCGCCACCACTACGTGTAAAGTGGAGTGCGAATCCACTCTGTGATGGGGGGTTACTGTTACCATAGCAATGCAAACGACATCAACAAACGATGAAAATAAAAACTGACATTCCCTTTTCCGCCACCCAAGACTGTGCTGCATGGCATGGGCTTGACCGACCTGCTCTTTCTCTGAGACACATGGGCCAGGATGTTTTAAGGTTTAATTTGTACTTTTTTCATTTAATATGGGGCCTCTCTCGTGTCGCGGTCTCAGGACTGTGGTGTGGCGAGGAGAGGACAATCATCTCTCCCTCTCAGGGCCTCCAGTAGCCGCCATCAAGGCGGTCCGACTGGATAGGACAGATCAGGGGACAATGGATACACACGCGACCGACCGTCGTTCACACGCTGAACTGGGATCTCTTGAAAAGACATGCACTTCACTCTTGCACTTCCAATCATGGGTCAAGACAAAAATAGTTTAAGAGATATTTTATTCTTCTAATAAGTGAATCATTTGAAAATACTGAAAATTGCTCTTCCTTTTGATTGAACATTTTATTTAGTTTATTTTACTCTATATATTTTTGACATGATATTGCAGAAGGACATTGTAATCACCAAATGTGGCCAGGCCCGGTATCATTTACAGGGTTGATGTTTTACTTTTTGGACTTTAAAGGTTTTTAGTGGCTTTAAGAGGAAACGGCACAGGTATAAGGAGGTGATTTCTTGGTTAGGAGAGCATCTCCAAAGTGAGGAGCGAAAGAAGGCATTGTTTGGTAAATAGTTCTCTTATTTATTTTATTTTAGCACATACTAAGTTGTCATAAGACCAGTTACACTATATCTACACGTAGATATCTTTATCCTCTCTAGTAATTTATACTAAGGATCCTATTTTCCACCTTTCAGTATAAATCCTTCAGAGATCACGTCCTCAAGGGCATTACCATTGACGGAGAACAGAAACACTTTAAGAGAAAGAATCTCAGTGCTGCGTTGGAGTTACGAAGGAGTGCATACCAAACGAAGGAGAGAAGCTGAGGAGCGCTGTAAGGAGCTTGGAAGCTTTTCTGTCTCAGTGACAAGAAACAGATTTCGGGCTTAATTTCCTTTACTACTACTTATTTTTCTTTCTCTTGTTTCAAATGCAATGTTAATGGATTGTGTCACTCGCTGCACAATTTCAGCTGTTGTCCTTTTTTTGAGGATGATACTAAAACTAGCTAGATGTTTGTCAAATGTGGGAGTGAGGTTAGATGGAGGGTTGGGGGAGGAGCCCCTAGGCAGAACTTAAACTGTGCAGGAATTGAAGTTGGTTCTTTTCCTACTACATAGGTCTTCTATTTTCAGTTTCTAACTGAATGAAAACGAAGTAATGGGTCTTAAAAGAAGCGTAATATCCTCTCACTTTTGTAGTCTGTTTACATTTTAGAAACCTGGTTGCTGCATGGTTTGGGCCATGTGGCGAGTTGTGCTGTGCTCTGAAGCAGCCCTAGCTAAATGCAAACCCGCCAGCCATGTTGGCTCTGCATGGCCTACATACAGTGTATTGGGAAAGTATTCAGACCCCTTCCGTTTTTCCACATTTTGTTACGCCTTATTCTAAAATGGATTAAATTGATTTTTTTCCGTCTCAATCTACACAAAATACCCCATAAAGACAAAGCCGAAAACAGGTTTAGACATTTTTGAAAATGTATTAAAAATAAAAAACAGAAATACCTTATTTACATAAGTATTCAGACCCTTTGCTATGAAACTAGAAATTGAGCTCCGGTGCATCCTGTTTCCATTGACAATCCTTGAGATGTTTTTACAACTTGATTGGAGTCCACGTGTGGTAAATTCAATTGATTAGACATAATTTGGAAAGACACACACTTGTCTATATAAGGTCCTACAGTTGACAGTGCATGTCAGAGCAAAAACCAAGCCATGAGGTTGAACAAATTGTCCGTAGAGCTCCGAGATAGGATTGTGTCGAGGCACAGATCTGGGGAAGGTTACCAAAATATGTCTGCAGCATTGAATGTCCCCAAGAACACAGTGGCCTCCATCATTCTTAAAATGGAAGAAGTCTGTAACCACCAAGACTCTTCCCAGAGCTGGCCGCCCAGCCAAACTGAGCATTTGGGGGAGAAGGGCAGTGACCCGATGGTGAGAAGGGCAGTGACCCGATGGAGTTCCTCTGCGGAGATGGGAGAAACTTCCAGAAGGACAACCATCTCTGCAGCACTCCACCAATCAGGCCTTTATGGTAGAGTGGCCAGATGGAAGCCACTCCTCAGTAAAAGGCACATGACAGCCTGCTTGGAGTTTGCTAAAAGGCACTTAAAGGATACTCAGGCCATGAGAAACAAGATTATCTGGTCTGATGAAACCAAGATTGACTTCTTTGGCCTGAATGCCAAATCTCACGCCTGGTGGAAGCCTTGCACCATCCCTACAGTGAAGAATTATGGTTGCAGCATTATGCTGTGGGGATGTTTTTTAGAGGCAGAGACTGCGAGACTAGTCAGGATAGAGGGAAAGATGAACGGAGCAAAGTATAGCGAGATCCTTGTTGAAAATCTTCACCAGAGCACTCAGGACCTCAGACTGGGGCGAAGGTTCCCCTTCCAACAGGACAACAACCCTAAGCACACAGCCAAGACAATGCAGGAGTGGCTTCAGGACAAGTCTCTGAATGTCCTTAAGTGGCCCAGCCAGAGCCCGGACTTGAACCCGGTTGAACATCTCCGGAGAGTCCTGAAAATAGCTGTGCAGCGACGCTCCCAATCCAACCTGACAGAGCTTGAGAGGATCTGTAGAGAAGAATGGGAGAAACTCCCCAAATACAGGTGTGCCAAGCTTGTAGCGTCATACCCAAGAAGACTTGAGGCTGTAATCGCTATCAAAGGTGCTTCAACAAAGTACTGAGTAAAAGTTCTGAATACTTATGTAAACGTGATATTTCCATGTTGTTTTTTTTAATACATCTGCAAAAATGTATAAAAACCAGTTTTTGCTTTGTCATTGTTGGGTATTGTGTGTAGATTGAGTGTAACAACAAAATGTAGAAAAAGTCAAGTGGTCAGAATACTTTCCAAATGCATTGTATACCCTGAGCTGGAATGGGGGCTCAGTTTAATTCTTGTATAGAAGACATGGTAGGCTGAGGGTGGAAGCAAGTGGAGGAAGTAGAGCTCCACTGTAAAACTCAATGGGGCTAAATGTCCAGCTGGTGTGTCTGTTGCGTTGAGCGTCTATGCTGGTTATGGCTTTACAGGCACATGTGTCTCTGCTGTGACAGGTCCCAGGAGGTTTAACCAGAGCCTTCTTAGGGCTCTCTAGAGCTGGGACTACCCAAAAACTATCCAGGTTGGCTGTGTTTCTACAGGAATACTTACCGTATACGAGATATGGCTTCCTTCTACTACGTGTTTATTATATTAAACAGTTAGAGTACATCGCTGTCGTCTCTTGTTTGGGATACATGTTAATCCATAGAGGTAGATTTGTGCAAGTGTAATTTAACCTTTATTAATAAGTGTAAAACTGAAAAACAATAAGCTGAAATCTTTTCAGTGTCGAGGAGATTTATACCAAACTTGAAGTGAAAACAAAGAGAGCATCAAGTTTTGACATCTGTCAATCGTTGCAATAATGTTTTCTGCCTCAGTAAGCAAGGGTGGAAGTGTTAAGACTGGAGTCAGGTGAACTTTTAGACTGCCTGGGTGGATGTAGCATATGTGTATCATAGTTATATGAAAAAGAAAAACAACAACCATGTACTCGTAGCTAAAGAAGCATAGTATTGGTTTGGTTTTTAAGAGAACCACACCTTGTTGAATACTTGAAGTGCAACTTGAGTGTTTCTAAGATGCAAGGAAGTGTATGAAAGTTTTCCTGAACCTCTTGCCGTTGACTCTGGAATGTTAAGATAGTGGCCTACGTTGAATGGCCTGCTGGGAGTTGGAGTTTCCTTGATTCCATCAGGTGACAATGAAAAAGTCATGAATGTAAAATCTTTGTTGTTTTGTGATGGGTAGAGGGTCCGACATTGCACAGAACTTGCACATACAAAGTTTGAAGAAAAAAATGAATAATCTTGCAAAAGAAAAAAAATCGAAACTGTGGATATTTATTTTTAGATATTTTCTCGTTATATGGACACTTTCACTTTATTTAAAGATATACAAATACAGAGAGAGATATTTACAGTTGTAACAAATGCAAGAGAGGCATGTTACAGTAATCAGAGGACTGGAATGTGTTTGAAACACATGAGTATGTGCGAATGAGTGTGTGTGTGTGTGTGTGTGCGTGTTAGATTTCAATTTCACCTCAGTTTTTCCTGTTCCTACGTCTCCACAATCATCTGGTTTACAATTCACTTTACTTTCAAAGCTTGAGGTCGTGCTGCATTACCAACATTTAATTGTACATATTTTTACACAGAAATATCTTTGAATAAGTATAGGCCTAGTTCTTAAGATCAATTTCCCTGTTGTTGCTTTTGATTGGAAAATGCTATTATTCATCTCTCATTATGTTAAAGATACCTTTTATAAGATCATCTGATTTTAGGACAATGGGAGTTGCATATATTTTTTTCTGTTAATGAAATTAATCATGGATGTTGCTTAAAGATTTAAACATGGGGAAAACAGAGTATTTGCAGTGTACTATATACCTTGTCATGAAAGTTGTAAATATTATATTAGTTTATTTTGCTGCTATAAAAAAGCTGATTATTTGTATTAGTTTTTTTTTAAGTACTGTATATACGTTGTGTAAATATGCTTGAGCCTTCATATGTAGAAGTATGGAAGAACACTGTATTGAATGCACCTTTAAAAAAACTCTTAATAACCAAAGAGCTTCTGTCTCTTTATTATTAAACTATACTTTCATACATGGCATTTTGAAGACTAAGTATTTGATATGTATCTACACATATACTGGTAAACTGCATCACCAGCATCTCTGAAAAACTGTACAAGCGTAATGTTAAGGTTAGAGGGTGGATTGTTTTTAGGTCAACATGAGTAAGTCCAACGTACTGTAAGACCTTGGGTTGTCCGAAGGTCTTGTAGATGAAGAAGCGGACACAACAGCTATCGGTGCATTAGACGGACAAATGAAGCGACTCAACATCATTTATCAGGGGATATCAAATGAATACAAAATGGGAGAGGGAATAGTGACACCTCCACACCATATTCCAGTCCCACAATACTAAAGTCTTAGTCACTTAAGGGCCCATCACTGAGGTCAAACGACAGGTCATCCCCACTGATAGATAGGCAAAGTGAGCTAACCACAGCTTCCTCTTTCAATTAAAGCCACGCTCTGTAGGAGCATGTTTGCTTATGATAAGGTGAAACAGTTGTTGTCATAGGCTACATTAGTTGTATATAATGTCTAATATGCCATGGCTGTCAGTCAATCAGCATTCAGATCTTGAACCACCCGATTTATAATACTTCTTAAACCAATGGGTATATTTGCGAAACATTTTTTACTGTAAATCTACCAGACTGCAATACTATGACTTGGACATAAAATCATATCTACCATACATAATGTACACGACACCTTGAGGACAAAAATGTCCACTTGTCTGTGAATGTTGTCAACAGTCCCTTATACAAGGCTGCCACCTTGTGGTGTTGTACTGTTACATTTCTCACCACTGGATACTATTCTGTATTTAATTTGTTTTTCTTGCTGCTGGATGGTCGCGTTTAACGGCATAGCAACCAGCAGTCCTATACATTCTTATTATAGTCATCTTAATTGAAACATGTGATTAGTTGTAGCCTACAATAGAACTCTCAATTGAAACGCAATACATTTTTAACACGTTTGATTTCAATTAGTTGTCTGTGTCAGCATACATAGGCTATTACTCCTGAATCAAATTTAAATCTCTGTATGCTATTAGCCGCCTTTTCAATTCAATTCAAGGGGCTTTATTGGCATGGGAAACGTGTTAACATTGCCAAAGCAAGTGAGGTAGATAATATACAAAAGTGAAATAAACAATAAAAATTAACAGTAAACATTACACATACAGAAGTTTCAAAACAATAAAGACATTACAAATGTCATATTATATATATATGCAGTGTTGTAACAATGTACAAATGGTTAAAGTACACAAGGGAAAATAAATGAGCATAAATATGGGTTGTATTTACATTGGTGTTTGTTCTTCACTGGTTGCCCTTTTCTTGTGGCAACAGGTCACACATCTTGCTGCTGTGATGGCACACTGTGGAATTTCACCCAGTAAATATGGGAGTTTATCAAAATTGGATTTGTATTCGAATTCTTTGTAGGTCTGTGTAATCTGAGGGAAATATGTCTCTCTAATATGGTCATACATTGGGCAGGAGGTTAGGAAGTGCAGCTCAGTTTCCACCTCATTTTGTGGGCAGTGGGCACATAGTCTGTCTTCTCTTGAGAGCCATGTCTGCCTACGGCGGCCTTTCTCAATAGCAAGGCTATGCTCACTGAGTCTGTACATAGTCAAAGCTTGAGCCTTCATATGTAGAAGTATGGAAGAACACTGTATTGAATGCACCTTTAAAAAAAACTCTTAACCAAAGAGCTTCTGTCTCTTTATTATTAAACTATACTTTCATACATGGCATTTTGAAGACTAAGTATTAGATATGTATCTACACATATACTGCTAAACTGCATCACCAGGAAGTTGTATGGAGCCAGCAACAGATAGTGGTCATACAAAAGCAGCCGTTTACATTCCTCAATTTGATATGGAGATATGTCGAAGACTAACAGATGAACTCTCAGTATACTCTGTTGAACTGTTGCCAATAGTAGCTGCCCGTGTAGTAGTGTGATTCTGTTTGGTTCTTTATTAATTTAGTCTGTGAACTGTGTAATAAATACCATTTTAAATAACACAAGCATATTGCTATTACATTGTTATAACTAACTTCTTTCTAAAACAGGGTTTCTCACATACTCATAAGCAGAAACTGAGACCCACACACACCCAGAGACAGATGGCTGACACAGACCATTCATAAACACTGATAAGGCAGGAAAGGCCTTGATTAAGAGTGCTTGGGTCTGCATTTCACAAGATAATGAGACACACACATAACCAAGGACAGAGGGCTGACATAAACCTTTCATAAACACTGATTAAATAGGAACATCTGCGCACACACCTAATCTCCTGTTTTAGCTGAACATTTGGTAACAAAGAACTTTTGCTGTAAGACTCAGAAGGATGACGCCCAGCTCATCAGGACCAATCTGAGAAGACAACAACCTCATCAGGACCAACCAGAAAACCAGATCTACCAGACTCAACCTACTTTCTGTCCTGTATAAAATGTCTATGTATTTCTGTTATCTGGGCTCTGTCTGCAGGTTCCTTACGAGCTGAATGAACCAGTCCAAGCATGCTTGTATCAGATATCTTTACCTCTGAATAAAACTGCTTTTTATTATACGAATATCCACCCTGTCCAGAGTCTCTACTTCGTCTCAGTTCTCCAGTAAACTTGTGACATCAACAACTGTGATTAATCCAATACAGTAGGTGGCGGCATGCAGTTGTAACGTTTTTTTGCGGACTGCCAAATTATCGAAGAAGAACCAGCACCAGCAAGCGGTGGTACATTTGCGCCACTTGAGCTAGTGATGGGAAGTTCGGGTCTTTTCGACTTGTTCACTAAAAATAACGAATCTTTCGACTAATTTTGTTAATTTGAGTCAGTAATGCCCAGAGCACACATGGCCACCTACCGTCGAACAAGAAACTGAAAACTCGAAAGACTCATGAGCATATTGGAGCTGTCATTTGTGACTAAGACTTGTAAACTTGTGCTTTAAACAATGTACATTGGTTGATTGCTAGGCATACAAATAAGATTTTGTCTTGCTACATTTGAAACGAGGTATAGTTATGGCGGCTACCGGACTAGATTGTGAACGACTTAATGGCATGCATTGCTTGACAGCGGTGAGGGTGATAAGTAGCTGTCGACTCGCCCTAAATTCTTCCGTTGCTCTGTCGTTTGCTACACACTTCCATAGATGAAGAGGAAAATCTGTCTCCCTCCAGCAGGTGGCGTTTTTTCCCCCACCAAGCATGGAGTTCAATGAGTGTCGAATTTGATCAACAAAAATAAATGACTTATTTGCTAGTTGAGGTTTGTTTGGTGGAATGTACGTTTCGTGATGCTTAAGTTGTTAAGAGTGTACTGATATAAATAGGACATGTATCTTGTCATAAATGCATAATTCAATTTAAGGGGCTTTGTTGGCATGAAAAACACATGTTTACATTGACAAAGCAAGTGACATAGACAATAAACAAAAGTGAAATAAACAATAAAAATGTAACAGTAAACATTACACTTACAAAAGTTCCAAAACAATAGACATTTCAAATGGCATATTATGTCAATCTATATAGTGTTGTAACAATGTGCAAATAGTTAAAGTACAAAAGAGAAAATAAATAAACATAAATGTAGGTTGTATTTATAATGGTGTTTGTTCTTCACTGGTTGTCCTTTTCTTGTGGCAACAGGTCACAAATCTTGCTGCTGTGATTGCACACTGAGGTATTTCACCCAATAGATATGGGAGTTTATCAAATTTGTATTTGTTTTCAAATTCTTTGTGGGTCTGTGTAATCTGAGGGAAATATGTCTCTCTAATATGGTCATACATTTGGCAGGAGGTTAGGAAGTGCAGTTCAGTTTCCACCTTTCTCAATAGCAAGGCTATGCTCACTGAGTCTGTACATAGTCAAAGTTTTCCTTAAGTTTGGGTCAGTCACAGTGGTCAGGTATTCTGCCACTGTGTACTCTCTGTTTAGGGCCAAATAGCATTCTAGTCTGCTCTGTTTTTTTGTTAATTCTTTCCAATGTGTCAAGTAATTATCTTTTTGATTCTCATTATTTGGTTGGATCTAATTTTGTTGCTGTCCTGGGGCTCTGTGGGGTCTGTTTGTGTTTGTGAACAGAGCACCATGACCAGCAAGGCGACCGGAAACATGACCAAATACAAACAGTGTAGATATTCCCTCCGCAAGGCAATCAAACAAGCTAAGAGTCCGTATAGAAACAAAGACTCGCAATTCAACAGCTCAGACACGAGACGTATATGGCAGGGTCTACAGTTAATCACGGACTACAAAAAGAAAATCAGCCCTGTCGCGGACCACGATGTCCTGCTCCCAGACAAACTTAACAACTTCTTTGCTCGCTTTGAGGACAATACAGTGCCAACGACACAGCCCGCTACCAAAACCTGCTGGCTCTCCTTCACTGCAGCCAACATCAGTAAAGCATTTAAACGTGTTAACCTTCGCAAGGTTGCCGGCCTAGACAGCATCCCTAGCCGCGTCCTCAGAGCATGCTCAGACCAGCTGGCTGGTGTGTTTACGGACATATTCAATCAATCGTTATCCCAGTCTGCTGTTCCCACATGCTTCAAGAGGGCCACCATTGTTCCAGTTCCCAAGAAAGCAAAGGTAACTGAGCTAAATTACTATCTCCCCGTAGCACTCACTTCCGTCATCATGAAGTGCTTTGAGAGACTAGTCAAGAATCATATCAACTCCACCCTACCTGACACTCTAGACCCACTCCAATTTGCTTACCGCCCCAATAGGTCAACAGACAACGCAATCACACTGCACACTGCCCTAACTCATCTGGACAAGAGGAATAGCTATGTAGGAATGCTGTTCATGGATTAGAGCTCAGCATTTAACACCATAGTACCCTCCAAACTCGTCATTAAGCTCGAGACCCTGGGTCTTGACCCCGCCCTGTGCAACTGGGTCCTGGACTTCCTGACGGGCTGCCCCCAGGTGATGAGGGTAGGAAACAACATCTCCACCCTGCTGATCCTCAACACTGGGGCCCCACAAGGGTGCGTTCTCAGCCCTCTCCTGTACTCCCTGTTCACCCATGACTGCGTGGCCATGCACGCCTCCAACTCAATCATCAAGTTTGCAGACAACACTACAGTGGTAGGCTTGATTACCAACAACGACGAGACGGCCTACAGGGAGGAGGTGAGGGCCCTCGGAGTGTGGTGTCAGGAAAACAACCTCACACTCAACGTCAACAAAACAAAGGAGATGATCGTGGACTTCAGGAAACAGCAGAGGGAGCACTCCCCTTATCCACATCGATGACGGGATAGTAGTGGAGAAGGTGGAAAGTTTTAAGTTCCTCGGCGTACACATCACGGACAAACTGAAATGGTCCACCCACACAGACAGCGTGGTGAAGAAGGTGCAACAGCGCCTCTTCAACCTCAGTAGGCTGAAGAAATTTGGCTTGTCACCAAAATCACTCACAAACTTTTACAGATACACAATCGAGAGCATCCTGTCGGGCTGTATCCCCGCCTGGTACGGCAACTGCTCCACCCACAACCATAAGGCTCTCCAGAGGGTAGTGAGGTCTGCACATGTAACAGTATTGCTTCCGTCACTCTCCTTGCCCTGACCTGGGCTCGTACCAGGGACCCTCTGCACACATCAACAACAGTCACCCACAAAGCCTCGTTACCCATCGCTCCACAAAAGCCACGGCCCTTGCAGAGCAAGGGGAACAACTACTTCAGGTCTCAGAGCGAGTGACGTCACCGATTGAAACACTATTAGCGCGCACCACCGCTAACTAGCTAGCCATTTCACATCGGTTACACACAACGCATCACTGGGGGCAAACTACCTGCTTTCCAGGACACCTACACCACCCGATGTCACAGAAAGGCCAAAAAGATCATCAAGGACAACAACCCCCCCGAGCCACTGCCTGTTCACCCCGCTATCATCCAGAAGGCGAGGTCAGTACAGGTGCATCAAAGCTGGGACCGAGAGACTGAAAAACAGCTTCTATCTCAAGGCCATTAGACTGTTAACAGCCATCACTAACATTGAGTGGCTGCTGCCAACATACTGACTCAAATCTCTAGCCACTTTAATAATAAAAAATTGCAATTGCTGCCATCAATCCACGGGTTTCTGGTTAGGGAAGGTTTTAATGGTCACAGTGGGTACAACATCTCCTATACACCTCCTTATAAACTCGCTCACCGAGACAGTGTATACGTCAATGTTATTGTCTGAGGCTACCCGGAACATATCCCAGTCCATGTTATCGAAGCAATCTTGAAGCGTGGAATCCGATTTGTCAGACCAGCGTTGGATAGACCTACGCACGGGCGCTTCCTGTTTTAGTTTCTGCCTATAGGAGGGGAGCAACAAGATGGAGTCATGGTCAGATTTGCCAAAAGGAGGGCGGGGGAGGGCCTTGTATGCATCGCAGAAGTTAGAGTAGCAGTGGTCGAGTGTGTTACTCGCTCGTGTACTGCAATCAATATGCTGATAAAATTTAGTTTGCCTTTTACTCAGATTAGCTTTGTTAAAATTCCCAGCTACAATAAATGCAACCTCAGGATATGTGGTTTCCAGTTTGCATAAAGTCCAGTGAAGTTCCTTGATGGCCGTCTTGGTATCTGCTTGCGGGGGGATATACACGGCTGTGTCGATAACCGAGGAGACGGGCATTTGATTGTGAGGAATTCTAGGTCAGGTGAACAAAAGGACTTGAGTTCTTGTATGTTGTTACAATTACACCATGAGTCGTTAATCATGAAACATGCACCACCACCGTCTTCTTACCAGAGAGATGTTTGTTCTTGTCCCCGCGATGCACTGAAAATCCTGTTGGCTGTCTGGACTCCGACCGCATGTCCCCAGCTAGCCATGTCTCTGTGAAACAGAGTATGTTACAATCCCGCTCTGGCACCCTCTCCTCCGATGGCATTGTTTTGGGTTGACCTCTGGAATCAGTTCAAATGCCCTGGGAGGGACAGACAAAGGATCCGCTTGGGAAAAGTTGTATTCTTGGTCGTAGTGCTGGTTGTGCTGTTAAGTTGACGTCTCTCTGATATCCAATAGTTCTTCCCGGCTGTATGAACTAACACTTAAGATGTTCTGGCCTAACAATGTAAGAAATAATACATTTAAAAAGAATACTGCTTACCCAGAATCAGGTGTCGGACTCAGCCCTTAATCAAATGAATGACAGCACAGAATCGGCCCAAATACATTGTGCCATTTCCTTCTACCAAAATTCAGCCGACTTTGCCGGCATCTTACCAGAATCCCCCCAGAAGCGGCCCGATGCAAATTTTAAATAAATGTATACAAAATTACCTGATTTAGTAATTTTAAATATTACTATTATACATAAAAATTATACCCATCCACAAAAAAAACATTTTATTTCAGATGAAACACCATACACCTGGTGACCAAGTCAGCGTGCATGCGCCTAGCCCACCAAAGGAGTCGCTACAGCGCGAAGGGAGAAGGACATCCCAGCAGGCCAAACCCTACCCTCACTCGGACGACATTGGGCCAATTGTGCATCGCCTCATGGTTCTCCCGGTCGCGGCCGGCACGGGTCTCGAACCACCATCTGTGGAAATGCTGCACCACTCGGGAAGTTCCATCCACAAAGTTTTTAATGCTTATCAATTGCCATGCACAAAGTATCAGAATACTAAAATACTACAAAGGACTCATAAATAGTTTCATTTAAATGTTAATAGTATTTTTTGATCACCTAAACAATGAGGAAAATATGGAAAAATAAATAAATAATGAAATGTTAATTATATAAAGCAGCCCGTGTAATCATATGCCAGAGAGTAGCCCCAATCGGCCCGAGCCCCAAGTAATACATTTGGGCCAGATAACTCGCACCGAATCGGTCAGACCTCAATCCCCGCATCCTAGCCATAAGTAATACTGCCCGAAGGCAGCCCAGACTCGGGCCTTATTACATCTGCCGAGTCTGACACTCAGCCAGAATCGGCCCAGATCCACTGTGTGCTAGCTGGGTAGTTTCCTAAGGACTAGAAGCGATGCGACCATCTCTGTCAGCGCCATCTTGCTAGGAATGTGACATATGTTTTTGTTCTTTTTTATAAAGCCAAAAAGATTGGATAAGTGGTTTATCCATATGTAACAGTATAACTTTAAACCGTCCCCTCGCCCCGACCCGGGCGCGAACCAGGGACCCTCTGCACACATCAACAACGGTTGCACACGAAGCACGGTCGTTACCCATCGCTCCACAAAAGCCGCGGCCCTTGCAAAGCAAGGGGCAACACTACTTAAGTCTCAGAGCAAGTGACGTAACTGATTGAAATGCTACTAGCGCGCACCCGCTAACTAGCTAGCCATTTCACATCCGTTACACATACATCTCCGTTTTGGATAGATAACTCCTTGTGTTGTTGTTTGTTTCGAGTTTTCCAATTTTCCCAGAAGTGGTTAGAGTCTATGGATTATTAAATTACATTGAGCAGATTTCTGACATGCTGTTTTTACGTCGTATTTCTGTGTTGTTTTAGTAATTCGTAGGCGCAGGTTATCTGGGTCTCTGTGTTCTATTTTAGTTTCTTCTCTGCGAGAAGTATCAAACGTCCGTGAGCGTGGTGTAGCGTTTGGGCAAAAGGAGTTTGTGTTGCCAGGCAATACGATAAGCAGTTGTTCACGAACTGCAGCCCCCCAAACAATTCGCTCTCGAGTTTGAGCAGAGGCTGTGTATGTTTTGGTTCTACAAAGCTGTGTCCATCAGTACATTAAATAATCAATTAATTGCAGTCATTCTTGCACCATGCAATCAATGATCAGTTCTAAACATGTATTTTTCTTCTCTATGCTATTTATATATTTTCCTGCGAGCATCCGCTGAGTAGGAGGAGCGTAAACCTATTATGCTATAGGAGTCAATGCAGCTCACCCGGTTCCGTTCACGTAAAAGAGCCGGCTCATTTGGCTCCCAAACGGCTGTTGGTTCAAAACGCTTAAAAATCGACCTAGATCAACAGATCACCGGATGTTTAAATGTGAAGCATCCGGTTGTTATTTCCACTCACTACCAAATATGGTGATGAGAGGAAGCCCAGTTGCCGGCAGTGAGAGAAGACGGTGCGAGATAGATTTTGGCTGACATTCTGCACATTTTCTCATCGATTAAACATTTGATCTCCATACAGTTGTCTGTTTACAAATATAGACTCTGTAACAAACAGTGGACTGCCTTTTGTCGACTTTACCCTTTGACAAAGTAAAAATAAAATTGCGTTGTTTAGGAGTGGAAGGGGAATTGAGTTATTTCACATGTGCACTTCACAGAGTAGGCGTTCCATAACTGAAATTTGCAAATAAATGCTAGAACACGCCAATAGGATCTCACTAGCTCGTGGTTGGGTCTGCCCACTTTGCGTGTTTTGCCCACTATGATTAATTTTCTCCCATTGGAAACTACAGGCTCCGGTCTATCTTGGCTTAGTTATTCAAATCTTTGCTGGAACGAAGAAAAAAATAGCAAATCTCCAATGTAAAGCCCAAAAGGTTGGATACCATTATGTCAGCTAGTGAAATGCGCGCTCAAATAAAATGGTAACTTACCTGGTAACTTACCTGGCCAAATTATTATATGGCCAGCAAAAAAAACAAGTATGTATTTTTTACGCACTGAAACAAATCAGCGTGGACCTGATTGAGTGCTGCTCAACTATTTATTGTTTCTGCAGTGAGGATTCACTATCTTTTGATCATTATGTTGTAACTTATCTGCAGAAAAACGTTTTGACCTCAAAAAGCAGTAGTAGCAGTATGCACATCAGGGAGTCAAATACACGGCTCTTTCGCCAATGCGATTCGCTTCGAGACGTTCACCACCAAAGAGTCACTCAAGAATAGCCGTTCGTTCGCGAACGACCCATGACTGGTGGAATCATCGGCGAGCTGTGTAGAGCTACGTGTGCAGGTTATCCCCAATTAAGCAGGATTTGACGCCTTCATTATTTCTCCAACAAAGACACCGATGAAAAATAACCGATTGAATAGAGGTTGGTGATGTCTTGTGTTTTCTACACGTGTCATAAAAGCGCTAGCTTCTAGCTATATGTTCGCTGATTAAACTCAACTCCTGTTTCCTTCACTATGGAGTTGATTTTATTCAGCTAGCTAACTATATGTCATGTTATATTTGATATATAAACCCTATTGCAGGGATGGGCAACTAGTGGTTGCCCCTTTCTCTCTCTTGTTTTTTAGGAACTCAATTGGGCTCTCAACTTACTGTTGCGAGTTAGAATAACGTAATTATAGTACAGAAGGTGGCATTTCGAAATTTGGTTGCGCATTAGCAGTTTCTGTCAGTCACTGATAGTCCAGCCTGGTCTCAGACTAGACGTAACATAGTCAAAGTAAATCTGGGATAACCAAATTAGTATGATGTGTTATGTTTGGGATGGTTACATAAGAGTGGTTACTTAAAGCAAAAACGAGAGGGTGGTAAGTCGGAGTGGATGGGTGGGCGTATAACGCGAATGTCTAGCAACCCAAAGGTTATGTTTGAATCTCATCACTGAATTTTTTTTTTTTTTTTAGCTCATTAGTAACTTTTCAACTACTTGCTACTTTGCAACTACTAAATTACATGTTAGCTAATCTTTCCCCTAACCCTGCTGAGCGATTAGTGCTTTTTGGGGCCGGTTCGATTGATAAAAAATAACTACAGGTTTGTTTCGATTATTTGGGTTGAATGCTGTAACACAGGATAAAACTTCCTAAAAGTCCCATGATGGTAGTGACTGCCCATTGCTACTTAACCTTAATTTATTCACATTACTTTAAAATATTTCAGTTGTGTAAATTACATTTGTTTTATTTGACTTTATCATGTAATTTCAAGTCATCTCATCTCTATAGAGCTGTTGCCTTTGCTGTTTGACAATAACTATTTTGTAGTTCTTCAAAGTACGTAAGGCATACTTTTTTGACTACTGATGAGCAACTATCAATCACTTATATCATGTATTTTCAAGTAGAAATACCTTGTGAAGAAACAGCTGCTCTCTATGTTAGATGTCGACCGATTAATCGGAATGGCCGATTTAATTGGGGCCGATTTCAAGTTTTCATAACAATTGTAAATCGGTAATTTTAGATGTTTTTTTTTACACCTTTATTTAACTAGGCAAGTCAGTTAAGAACACATTCTTATTTTCAATGACGGCCTAGGAACGGTGGGTTAACTGCCTTGTTCAGGGGCAGAACGACAGATTTTTACCTTGTCAGCTCGGGGATTCAATCTTGCAACCTTACGGTTAAGTACTCCAACGCTCTAACCACCTGCCTCACTAGGAGCCTGCCTGTTACGTGAGGGCAGCAAGAAGCCAATGTAAGTTGCTAGTTAGCATTAAACATATCTTATAAAAAACAATCAATCATAATCACTAATTATAACTACACATGGATGATGATATTACTAGTTTATCGTGTGTCCTGCGTTGCATATAATCGATGCAGTGCGCATTCGCGAAAAAGGACTGTCGTTACTCCAACGTGTACCTAACCATAAACATCAATGCCTTTCTTAAAATCAATACACAGAAGTATATATTTTTAAACCTGCATATTTAGCTAAAATAAATCCAGGTTAGCAGGCAATATTAACCAGGTGAAATTGTGTCACTTCTCTAGCGTTCATTGCACGCTGAGTCAGGGTATATGCAACAGTTTGGCAGCCTGGCTCATTGCGAACTAATTTTCTAAATTTTTACGTAATTATGACATAACATTGAAGGATGTGCAATGTAACAGGAATATTTAGACTTATGGATGCCACCCGTTAGATAAAATACGGAACGGTTCCGTATTTCACTGAAAGAATAAACGTTTTGTTTTTGAGATGATAGTTTCCGGATTCGACCATATTAATGACCTAAGGCTCGTATTTCTGTGTGTTATTATGTTATAACTAAGTCTATGATTTGATAGAGCAGTCTGAGCGGTGGTAGGCACCAGCAGGCTCTTAAGCATTCATTCAAACAGCACTTTCGTGCGTTTTGCCAGCAGCTCTAAGCAATGCTTCAAGCATTGCGCTGTTTACGACTTCAAGCCTATCAACTCCCGAGATTAGGCTGGTGTAACCGATGTGAAATGGCTAGCTAGTTAGCGGGGTGCGCGCTAATAACGTTTCAAACGTCACTCCCTCTGAGACTTGGAGTAGTTGTTCCCCTTGCTCTGTATGGGTAACGCTGCTTCGAGGGTGGCTGTTGTCGTTGTGTTCCTGGTTCGAGCCCAGGTAGCGGCGAGGATAGGGATGGAAGCTATACGGTTACACTGGCAATACTAAAGTGCCTATAAGAACATCCAATAGTCAAAGGTATATGAAATACAAATCGTATAGAGAGAAATTGTCCTATAATTCCTATAATAACTACAACCTAAAACTTCTTACCTGGGAATATTGAAGAACTGGGAATATTGAACCACCAGCTTTCATATGTTCTTAGCAAGGAACTTAAACATTAGCTTTCTTACATGGCACATATTGCACTTTTACTTTCTTCTACCAACACTTTGTTTTTGCATTATTTAAACTAAATTGAACATGTTTCATTATTTATTTGAGGCTAAATGTATTATATTAAGTAAAAATAATTGTTCATTCAGTATTGTTGTAATTGTTTTTATTTATTTGTAATAATGACAATCGGCCGACTAATCGGTATCGGCCTTTTTGGTCCTCCAATAGTCGGTATCGGCGTTGAAAAATCATAATCGGTCGACCTCTACTCTATCCCCTCACGATCGCGCTTTCTTCTCTCCATGTCTGCCCCACACTAACCTAACGTAGCAGGTGTAAAAGAAACACAGACCGGAGAAGCACACTATATATACAAAAGTATGTGGACACCCCTTCAAATTAGTGGATTCGGCTATTTCAGCCACACCCATTGCTGACAGGTGTATAAAATCGAGCACACAGCCATGCAATATCTATAGACAAACATTGGCAGTAGAATGGCCCATACTAAAGAGCACAGTGACTTTCAATGTGGTACCGCCATAGGATGTCACCTTTCCAACAAATCAGTTCATCAAATTTCTGCCCTGCTAGAGCTGGCCTGGTCAACTGTATTTGTGTACTGTTATTGTGAAGTGGAAATGTCTAGGAGCAACAACGGCTCAGCCACAAAATGTTAGGCCACAGAAGTTCACAGAACGGGACCACTAAGTGCTGAAGCGCGTAAAAATTGTCTGTCCTCGGTTGCAATACTCTGAATTTCAAACTGCTTCTGGAAGCAAGGGCAATACAACAACTGTTAGTCGGGAGCTTCATGAAATTGGTTTCCATGGCCGAGCAGCTGCGCACACAAGCCTAAGATCACCATGCGCAATGCCAAGCATCGGCTGGAGTGGTGTAAAGCTCGCCGCCATTGGACTCTGGAGCAGTGGACACGTGATGAATCACACATCACCATCTGGCAGTCCGATGGGTAAATCTGGGTTTGGTGGATTTCAGGAGAACGCTACCTGCCCCAATGCATAGTGCCAACTGTAAAGTTAAATGGCGGAGGAATACTGGTCTGGGGCTGTATTTCATCGTACCGGCTAGGCCCCTTAGTTCCAGTGAAGGAAAATCTTAACGCTACTGCATACAATGATATTCTGTGCTTCCAACTTTGGCAACAATTTGGGAAAGGCCATTTCCTGTTTCAGAACTGGTTTGTCAAGATTGGTGTGGAAGAACTTGACTGGCCTGCACAGAGCCCTGACCTCAAACCTTTCGAACACCTTTGGGAGGAATTGGAACGCTGACTGCTAATCGCCCAACGTCAGTGCCTGACCTCTTGTGGCTGAATGGAAGCAAGTCCCCGCAGCAATGTTACAACATCTAGTGGAAAGCCTTCCCAGAAGTGTAGAGGCTGTTTTAGCAGCAAAGGGGGGACCAACTCCATATTAATGTCCATGATCTTGGAATGAGATTTTTGACGAGCAGGTGTCTGCATACTTTTGGTCATTTAGTGTAAATGCACAATGGATTTTGTTCATTGTAGGCCATTACCATGTGTTATGCTCTGAACTGTCAAATATTGGCCTGTTGGAAACTATAACTCCCTACTACATCTCACAGTTCAGACATAATTTACAGACAAACCATATGTGTTTAGTGAGTCTGCCAGATCAGTAGGGATGACCAGGGATGTTCTCTTGACAAGTGTGTGAATTGGACCATGTTCCTGTCCTGCTAAGCATTCAAAATGTAATGAGTACTTTTGGGTATCGTGGAAAATGTATGGAGTAAGAAGTACATTATTTTCTTTTGGAATGTAGTGGAGTAAAATTTGTCAAATATAAATAGTAAAGAAAAGTATAGATACCCCCAAAAACGATTTAAGTAGTACTTTAAAATATTTTTACTTAAGTACTTTACAACACTGAGTATTGTCAAAGCTGAATGCAGCTTATGCTGTCGTATGTAATCACTTTTTCCCTTGTTGTGTTAAGTTTAAAATGACACGTCTTCAATGAGATGTCTACATGTGCTTATAGATTAGGACAATGATCTGTCTACCTGTCAGGAGACTATAAATATCCCCTTATCAGCAAGCTCCATGAGGCACACCCCTGCGACATACCTGAAAACTAGAATGACCAGTGTCACACTGACTGTCACACTACCAGGGAGGAGAACTCAGAAAGAGCCGAGTTAATTAAAATACGTTTTGCTCAAGCCACCGAGGGGCCTGAGTTGTACCGGGCTGTATGTTTGGCACCCCTGGACTATACTGTATGTACTGTATATTAGGGCTCCATAGGCAAGTTTATTTTTGGAAAATCATATTTTAAGACCCATCTTTTGATGTCATGCATGTACTATAGTACAGGGCCAGGGTTTCCATTAGGCAGTAACAGTCGGCTTTTGGCCTATACAAAAATAGGAAAGCCGGTAAATAATATTTGCATTGGGTATTACTGCTTTTTAGCCTATTCAATTGTGGAAATACTAGTCGATGTAAATACATTTGACTGGTCATGCTTATAGGTCAATTTGCATAATTTAGTGGAATTACATTGTTGCGTGTGTAGGCTACAGTATATTCATTATGTATCTTATTTATCACACCCGTACAGCATACAGTCTGAGCGGAAAATCTGTCAGACAGGCGAGAGCTGCTGCAGCTTCTCAAATGGCAAGGGAAGGCAGGCTTCATGAGCGCGTCACACACCACTTTGTAATGATCTGGAGGCAGTAGGCTATGCATTTTGAAAACATATACTTAATTTTTTAAAAACCTGAACGTATTAATACATATTATGAGACATGTTGTACCTTGCTTTAAAGTAGCCAATTAGATATCTTCTCTTTCTACATTTCTCACATGTGCACTGCTCTTTTGACAATTGTGTTTTCCTGCTAATTGCATTATGGAACAAACGTTTGCACAGACTACTGCCTTGCTGTGCTTAAACTATAATTTCTTCACATTATATCAACATTTTAAGCTAACGGTTCTGATCTGTTGCATCAGACCATTTGCTTTACAATTATTTTATAAAGCAAATTATTTTATATGTAGCCTAGGCCAACTGTTTGAGTCCAAATTCATACTATCTTCTCACCACAGCCTATTCCAAAACAGACTGTCTCTCAACAAGCTGACCAATACTATATGTCAACTTTTCTACTATGGGGGATAGTGGATTGACATAGACTAGTGATGTTGCTGTTTGTCACTGCTCTTGCTGGCTGAGGAAAAGTTCATGTGGACAGTTATTCTAACATCTTCAAAGTGCACATCAGAATTCAGTAAGAAGGATATGGTTGCATTCTCAACTGTTAATATGAAGGACCATAATCTAAATGTACTTCTGTCATTCTGACCACCGTGGGTGGACGCCCTGATCAGGTTATGCACTCAATGCATATGGGTACGGGAGATTTCTCAAATAAATGTAAATGTTGCCGGTTAAATGTCCGCCGCCACTCACATTCTCCTACCGGAAACCCTGTACCCTACGTCTTACTTGTCAACATTTGGACAGATCACTATTCTGAAACTACCTTCAACCCTTTCTAACAGGCAGAACTGCCTAAAGTGTGAATTCTGAGGGAGGTTAACATTACTGCTAGGGTTTTACATTACACAAGGTTAGGCTACACATTGTACACCAGATGATGTGATATAACCAAAGAATTGCTGTTTTTAAGATGACAACTTTTTTTTTAATGAGCACAGCCTTATTTCTATTAGACCATATTGGATGACTGTCATTCATATTCCATTCACCCAGTTCAATGCAACATCGATAGGTTAAGCTACTACATGATACTCAAATTTTCCCTATAACCATCATGAGGTTGTTACAACCTTGTCTATGTTAAAGTTTACAACGTAGGTCGAGAGAGAAATTAGAGTAATCAAGGTGACAGACAGTGACATTCAATACCGCCTTGCACACTCTTGCTTGCGTCTATCTAATCTAGGGTGTAATCATTAGTCCAGCAGTTGCAAACTAAAGTTTCTATTGGACAATTCAGGTATGTTTATCCCCGTTCCGTTTGCATCCGCTTTAAGAAACGTTTTTCAACCGACTCGGCGGAATGAAGACACCCCTGATCACCCACACACACACACATACAGTTCACTTTTATGGCAGCCACATACAAACAGCATGATCATTTGCCCATTGTATTATTCCTTCTCGCATCTACGCAATCTCCTCTCACCTTATCCCTTCACTTGTGGACCTAAGTGCATAGCACCTCAGCTGTCTGTGACCAGGCAAAAAAACCTTTCCAAGCCAAACCTTCCTATCATAGCTGGTAACTACTACACACAGCCTACACTGTTACCATATTAGCTAACGTCATAGTCAACATAGCTACTAGATCTAATGCGTTCGTAAACCCGCTACAATCATGCATTACAATCAAAAAGCAGTTTAGCAGTTAAAGTGGCGGGCCCTGGTGGCAATACATTTAATAAAAACCAAAAGCTTACCTTGACTTGGAATAGTTCCAGTGTTAGATAGCCATAGCCAGCTAGCTAATATAGCATCCATCTCTGTTTTGAATAGGCTAAACTAGCTAGCTGCAATAAATAACTATATATCTCCCTTCTTAATTTTTGAAGGAAATAGTTTGTCAGTTTTGAACAAATGATCTTTCTCTCTCGTTGAGTCAACTACTCACCACGTTTTATGCAGTGCTAGCTAGCTGTAGTGTATGCTTTCGGCAGTAGATTCATTCTCAGATCCTTTGATTGGGTGGACAGGTCTCTATATTAGAGATCGACCGATTTATTGGAGGACCAGAAAAAGCCGATAACGATTAATTGGCCGTTTTTAATTTTTATTTATTTATAATAATGACAATTACAACAATACTGAATGAAGACTTATTTTTAACTTAATATAATACATCAATAATATCAATTTACCCTAAAATAAATAATGAAACATGTTCAATTTGTTTTAAATAATGCAAAAACAAAGTGTTGGGAGAAGAAAGTAAAAGTGCAATATGTGCCATGTAAGAAAGCTAATGTTTTTAAGTTCCTTGCTCAGAACATGATAACATTTGAAAGCTGTTGGTTCCTTTTAACATGAGTCTTCAATATTCCCAGGTAAGAAGTTGTAGTTATTATTGGACAATTTCTCTCTATACGATTTCTATTTCATATACCTTTGACTATTGGATGTTCTTATAGGCACTTTAGTGTTGCCAGTGTAACAGTATAGCTTCCGTCCCTCTCCCATACCTGGGCTCAAACCAGGAACACATCGACAACAGCCACCCTCAAAGCAGCGTTACTCATCGCTCCACAAAAGCCGCGGCCCTTGCAGAGCAAGGGGAACAACTACTTCAAGGTCTCAGAGCGAGTTACGTCACCGATTGAAACGCTATTAGCGCGCAGCCCGCTAACTAGCTAGCCATTTCATTTGACGCCCTGCACTTTCACTGGCTGTCATATCATCCCGTTACCGGGAATGCAGCCATAAGAAGTTAAACAATTTAAAGGCAATGCTACCAAATACTAATTGAGTGCATGTAAACTTCTGACCCACTGGGAATGTGATGAAAGAAATAAAAGCTGAAAGAAATAATTCTCCTATTATTCTGACATTTCACGTTCTTAAAATAGTGGTGATCCTATCTGACCTAAGATAATTTTTACTAAGACTAAATATCAGGAATTATGAAACACCTTAGTCAAACACATTTAAACTGAGTTTGTGAACTTCCGACTTCAACTGTGTGTGTGAGGGAGAGAATATAAACGCAACATGTAAAGTGTAGGTCCCATGTTTCATGAGCTGAGATCTTTTTTCTGTCAAATTTTGTGCACAAATTTGTTTACATCCCGTTTAGTGAGCATTTCTCCTTTGCCAAGATAATCCATCCACCTGGCAGGTGTGTCATATCAAGAAGCTGATTAAATAGCATTTAAAGTTAAATTCGTCAAATTTATTGAAGGATTTAATCATTTGCAATTGTCTACTTATGATAAGGTAAAAGGTTTATGTTTCTGTTTCCATATGATATGGTAAATATATCCAATGCAAAAAAACATCTGCATTTTAAGTGGTATTAATATTAATTTGCATATTTCCGTTAATTCCCATGGAAAGTTTCCTCCTCTGAATATCCCTCAACGTACAACCCTAGGTCTGACTCAATTGGGTTTAGGTTGGGTGATTTGTAGTCAAATAGCTGTTATACAGCCTGGAGGTTTGTTGGGTCATTGTCCTGTTAAAAAACAAATTATAGTCCCACTAAGTGCAAACCAGTTGGGATGGTGTATCGCTGCAGAATGCTGTGGTAGCCATGCTGGTTAAGTGTGCCTTACTCAAAATACATCAGTGTCACTAGCAAAGCACCATCACACCCGTCCATGCTTCACGGTGGGAACCACACATGCGGAGATCATTCGTTCACCTAGTCTGCGTCTCATAAAGACGCGGCGGGTTGGAGCCAAAAATGGCAAATTTGGACTCATCAGACCAAAGGACGGATTTCCACCGGTCTAATGTCTATTGCTCGTGTTTCTTGGCCCAAGCAAGTCTCTTCTTCTTATTGATGTTCTATAGCAGTGGTTTCTTTTAGAGGTCGACCGATTAATCAGAATGGCCGATTTAATTAGGGCCGATTTCAAGTTTTCAAAACAATCGGAAATCAGTATTTTTGGACACCAATTTGGACGATTTTATAAAAATAAAAAAGAAGATTTTCAACACCGATACCGATTGATTGGAGGGCCAAAAAAAGCCGATACCGATTAATCGGTATTATTAGTAGACATGTTGTTATTAGTAGATTTGGATAGAAAACACTCGGAAGTCTCTAAAACTGTTTGAATGATGTCTGTGAGTATAACAGAACTCATATGGCAGGCAAAAACCTGAGAAAAAAATTCAACCAGGAAGTGGGAAATCTGAGGTTTGTATGTTTTCAACTCTTTGCTTATTCAAGATACAGTGGAAATGGGGTCATGTTTCACTTCCTAAGGCTTCCACTAGATGTCAACAGTCTTTAGAACCTTGTTTGATGCTTCTACTGTGAAGTGGGGCCGAATGAGAGGGGATTGAGTAAGGTCTGCCATGAGTAGAACATGCGCTGACCATGCGCGTTCATGTGAGAGCGAGCTCTGTTCCATCGCATTTCTGAAGACAAAGGAATTCTCCGGTTGGAACATTATTGAAGATTTATGTTAAAAACATCCTAAAGATTTGATTCTATACTTAGTTTGACATGTTTCTACGGACTGTAATATGACTTTTCATCTGAACTTTTGCCTGTACCTGCCCGCGCGTCGTGAGTTTAGATTGTGTACTGAACGCGCGAACAATAACAAGGAGGAATTTGGACATAAATGATGGACATTATCGAACAAAACAAACATTTATTGTGGAATTTGGATTCCTGTGAGTGCATTCTGATGAAGATCATCAAAGGCAAGTGAATATTTATAATGCTATTTCTGACTTCTGTTGACTTCAATATGGCGGATATGTCTTTGTGTTGATTTGTCGTCTGATCGCTGTACTCAGGTTATTGCATGGTTTGCTTTTTCTGTAATTTTTTTTTTTAAATCTGACACAGCGGTTGCATTAAGGAGAAGTGGATCTAAAATTCCATGTATAACCCTTGTAATTTCATCAACATTTATGATGACTATTTGTCGTGGTAATTTCCTGTATTACTAAATGAGGAGAGTTTACAAACCACACACAAGTCAGAGTTATATTTAAACTTCATCTTGAATTATGAGCTTCACCATAGCCCTTTGACTCTCAGATCAATTCAGTGTCTATAAATGAATTCTGAGAGTCCTTTCAAAATAATTCTCGTATCTTTTATAGCCAAGATACACCCCTCTCAACTCACGTGACGAACCACAGATCTCAGGAACTTCACAAAGGGCCTTTTACTTGAGAGATGAGTATCCCATAGCCAGATAGCATTAGCTATAAATTATCATTGTTTGGTCTCTAAAACGAGGTTCTAATCTCGTTCTTGGTACTTCATAGTACCTCATCCAATGGTATATATCAATTGTCAACTTTAGATATTCCCATCTCAAATACACCCCCTCCTGGACAAGCTCACTGAGAGGAGTGAGCCTCTAGGTCATATACTATGAAAGATAAGTTCAACATCAGAGGGGTAATACAATGGTTCCAGACACTGCCATACTCCTCCCCCCAATGGGAAAAGGAGGGAGTGACTGGCGTACAGACAATGTGGAGCCCTTCACATGGTTTAACAGATACGTTCACATATGAAGACGATGTTCAATTCTGACTTCTCCCTTTCTGATATTCTGCATATTACCAGACATGTAAAAGACAAGCCGGACCTCTACCCTCTCTGGGCTCCAAGTGACTTTTCCCTAGAGAAGAAAGGAGAAATGCAACTGACAACAGTATAGTCCAAAAGGAGACATTCTAATGACAAGTTTCTCACATAAGCATATTATGAAAATAAATTAAACATCTTATTTATCTATGTTACCTAACTAATTCTGATTCAGCTACGACATATTTCTGTAAATTGATGTGGCTCTCTGCAAAATCACCGGATGTTTTGGAACTACTGAACATAACGCGCCAATGTAAACTGAGATTTTTGGATATAAATATGAACTTTACCGAACAAAACATACATGAAGTCCTCTGAGTATCATCTGATGAAGATCATCAAAGGTTAGCGATTAATTTTAGCTATAGTTCTGCCTTTTGTGACTCCTCTCTTTGGCTGGAATAATTGCTGTGTTTTTCTGTGACTTGGCTCTGACCTAACATAATCGTTTGGTTTGCTTTCGTCGTAAAGCCTTTTTGAAAACGGACACTGGCTGGATTTACAAGAAGTGTATCTTTAAAATGGTGTAAAATACATGTATGTTTGAGGAATTTTAATTGTGGGATTGAATTTGACGCCCTGCACTTTCACTGGCTGTTGTCATATCAATCCCGTTAACTGGATCTCGGCCGTAAGAAGTTAACTAACCTCCAGACGAGCTTCAATACAACTCTCCTTCCGTGGCCTCCTACTGCTCTTAATGGCAAGTACAATTAAATGCATGCTCTTCAACCGTTCGCTGCCCACACCTTCCTGCCTGTCCAGCATCACTACTCTGGACGGCTCTGACTTAGAATATGTGGACAACTACAAATACCTAGGTGTCTGGTTAGACTGTAAACTCTCCTTCCAGAATAACATTAAGCATCTCCAATCCTAAATTAAATCTAGAATCAGATTCCTATTTTGCAACAAAGCATCCTTCACTCATGCTGCCAAACATACCCTAGTAAAACTGACTATCCTACCGATCCTTGACTTCAGCAATGTCATTTACAAAATAGCCTCCAACACTCTACTCAGCAAATTGAATGCAGTCTATCACAGTGTCATCTGTTTTGTTACCAAAGCCCCTTATACCACCCACCACTGCAACCTGTATGCTCTCGTCGGCTGGTCCTCGCTTCATATCCGTCGCCAAACCCACTGGCTCCAGGTCATCTATAAGTCGTTGCTAGGTAAAGCCCTGCCTTATCTCAGTTCACTGGTCACCATAGCAGCACCCAACCGCAGCACGTGCTCCAGCAGGTATATTTCACTGGTCTCCCCCAAAGCCAGTTCCTTCTTTGGTCGCCTTTCCTTTCAGTTCTCTGCTGCCAATGACTGGAACGAACTGCAAAAATCACTGAAGCTGGAGACTCATATCTCCCTCACTAGCTTTAAGCACCAGCTGTCAGCAGCTCACAGATCACTGCACCTGTACATAGCCAATCTGTAAATAGCCCATCCAACTACCTCATCACCATATTGTTATTTATTTTATTTATTTTGCTCCTTTGCACACCATTACTGCTACATGCACACTCGTCTTCTGCACATCTGTCACCCCAGTGTTTAATTTGCCATACTGTAATCATTTGGCCACTATAGCCTATTTATTGCCTCACCCCCATTTGCACACACTGTATATAGACTTTCTCTATTGTATTAATGACTGTATGTTTGTTTATTCCATGTGTAACTCTGTTCTTGGCCAGGTCGCATTTGTAAATGAGAACTTGTTCTCAACTGGCCTACCTGGTTAAATAAAGGTGAAATAAATTGCTGTACACAAGCGGAACACATCCAACTTGAAGGAGCTGGACCAGTTTTGCCTTGAAGAATGGGAAAAAATCCCAGTGGCTAGATGTGCCAAGCTAATAGAGACATACCCAAGGAGACTTGCAGCTGTAATTGCTGCAAAAGGTGGCTCTACAAAGTATTGACTTTGGGAGGTGAATGGTTATGCACGCTCAAGTTTAGTTTTTTGTCTAAATTCTTGTTTGTTTCACCATAAAACATATTTTGCATCTTCAAAGTGGTAGGCATGTTGTGTAAATCAAATGATACAAACCACCCAAAAATCGTTTTAAATTCCAGGTTGTAAGGCAACAAAATAGGAAAAATGCCACGGGGGTTGAATACTTTCGCAAGCCACTGTATATTCAGAGATCTCGTTTTTTCTTCACCTTGTCAGCTCCGGTATTTCGAAACGGCAACCTTTCGGTTACTGGCCCAACGCTCTAAACTCCAGGCTGCTTGTCATGTGAAATGGTTCATAATCAATGATTATGATTGACTGAGTTTTTTCACCCTTATAACACATGCCGAAAATATTTATCACGCGTCAGTCTTATTGGTCTGTGTCACTAGCATTCCCGGAAGTCTCGTGATGTTGCACCTCTTGGTTTAGAAACTCTGTGAGCAATTGACCAGTGAGAATTCTCAAGCTGAGCTTTTTCAGTATTTGACATCACAATCACAGCCAGTCATAAGTGTAAAAATGCTCACAATAATAATGATAGAGAGCTTTTTACATGACACAGCCCCTATTTGTAGTAGCAGCAGTGTAATTCTTTACATGTTAAAGACTATGAGCACTACATGTAGACAAAATGGTTATTAGAGGACAATATCTAAACTATGTAAACAAAGAAAATAAGTCTCACTAAATGATTCCAGTAACTTATGGAAGTAAGATTTACTGAGAACTGATTTAACTATGCTTATGCATCAATACTGATACAAGCCTGACATACACTGAGTGTACAAAACATTATGAAAATCTGCCCTTTCCGTGACTGACCAGATGAATCAAGTTTTAATGTCACATGCACAAGTACAGTGAAATGCCTTTCTTGCAAACTCAAAACCCAACAACACAATAATCAGTAAGTGTATTACTAGAAAAAAAAACATGAATAATAATAAATAGAAAACACAAAGTAAGCATACTATATACAGGAAATATTTGTCAGTTCCAATACAATGTTTACATGTGCAGGGATACTGGAGTGATGGTGGTAGATATGTATAGGGGTAAGGGGACTAGGCAACAGGATAGAAGATAGACTAGCAGCAGTCTGTGTGGGTGTTCGGGTGTATAGGATCAGTATATGTGGGAGGTGAGCAAATGATGGCGTGTGTGTAGGGCCCAGAGAGTGTGCATAGAGTGCAAATATTTCAATAAAAGGTCAATAAAGATGCAAGGTAGGTTTTTTTGTTAGCTGTTTATCAGTTCTATTGCTTGGCGATACGAGCTGATCAAGAGCCTGTTGGTGTCAGACTTGAAGCAATCAGTGTAGATGAAGGGGAGAAGACAGGTCAACGAAGGATTTTTAAGCCTTGAGACAATTGAGACATGGATTGTGTATGTGTGCCATTCAGAGGGTGAATGAGCAAGACAAAAGATTTAAGTGCCTTTGAGTAGGGTATAGTAGTAGGTGCCAAGTGCACCGGTTTGTGTTGAGAACTGCAACACTGCTGGGCTTTTCACGCTCAACAGTTTACCTTGTGTATCAAAAATGGGCCTCCACCCAAAGAACATCCAGCCAACTTGACATAACTGTGGGAAGCATTGGAGTCAACATGGGCCAGTATTCCTGTGGAACGCTGTTTTGTACACTGTGTAAATAACTGATGTAGGCTATATATGTCTGACATCTTCAAGTGGACAGAAGAATGCAGACAGATGGTGAATTACAATCTGAGGCTTCAGAACACAGTCAGCAGAGGAATGTGTAACGTCGGTTATTTGTTCTGAGGAAAAACTATACCTAGAAATCTTCACTCCTAGAACGGCTCCTTTGTGTAACCTACATCCGTGAGTCATCAGTGAAGGCCTATCTCTTCTCTACCATAGCCAACAGCAGAGGAAAATAGGGAGGCGAAGATATGGGGAAAACATGTCTTAGGTCAGCGTTTCCCAAACTCTGTCTTCAGGACCCCAAGGGGTGCATGTTTTAGTTTTTTGCCCTAACACTACACAGCTGATTCAAATGATCAAGCTTGAATCTGCTCTAGTGCTAAGGGAAAAAACTAAATGTGGTCCTGAGGACAGAGTTTGGGAAACACTTTCTTGGGTAGTTTGAAGTTCAACTCTAAACAGTTCTGGTTTGCATCTAAGGGAATTATCAGGTTTAGACTTTCAGTTGAATCTTTTGTCAAGTTACGGTAACAACTGTTTCTTGATTTTCTCCCCTGGGCTTCAGATGCATTTGAAACATTTTAAGGATATGTTTGTGGTTAGCTGCCTGAGTGATCAGGCCCCAACATCTGGTGGGATGACAATGTGTTTGGGGTGTGTAGTGACTACCAGGCCGGCAGGCAAGCATCTCAGTGGCTTATAGAATGACTAACCTAACTGACTCATGTATGTCTGTCATTTCCTAGACCTGAGGTCATGGTCTGGGTGATTCTACTGAGATGGGCCTTTCCTCTAGGTGGTTCTGGTCCAGATGGGTCCTGTGAAGGTGAAGAAAGAGGTGGAAGAAGCAGGACGCCTAGCATTCTGACTCTAGTCTGGATGTATGGACTGTAGACACACCATTGTTTCACGTCAGATGGTGTGAGTCTGTCCACACTCGTTTGATCTTACGTTGTATAGGAGGACTGTTACGAAGGAGTGACGCCACCTGTTGGACTCCAAACAGAAGACAATGCTGTAACCAGACGGCTTGGTAGACACACACTATCTGTGGTATCTGGTCGGCTCTGCTGTTGTCTAGGCTCTGATGGCAGATATTCCCTCTGGACTGCTGGAGGCTTGTGTGGTGGTTGGAGCAGCCAGCGATAAACTCAGGGAAGTCCATCAGGTAGGTACTGCTGACTCGATCAATGGACTGATACATGGTGGGGGCATACACTGTTGTTTTTGCAACACATTGGTTATTGTGGGCTTAGGCTACCATCACATCAGTCATATACTAAGAACACTGTGGAATGGTGGTTAAGAGCGTTGGGCCAGTAACCGCAAGGTTGCTGGTTTGAATCCCTGAGCCGACTAGGTGAAAAATCTGCCGGTGTACTTGAGCAAGGCGCTTAACCCTAATTCCTCCTGTAAGTGGCTCTGGAGAAGAGTGTCTGCTAAATGACTAAAGTAAATGTAAGAAACCTACTTATACACATCATATGTAGGTCTATATATGATATAAGTTATACACATCATATGTAGGTCTATATATGATATAAGTTATGTACAGCATGTTAGATATTGAAAATGTTCCCACTTCCTGCCAGTCCCATCAACAGGGCAAAATCAAAGAGCTTCCCCTGTTGGGGGCAGAGGTACTACAGGTTCACGCCCCACCTTTCGTGACCAAGGAGAGTGCGAGTAGCGAGAACCAGGGTCACGCCCCGGCCTTCAGCAGGGTCCAGAGGAGGCGCTCCTTCATCAAGAAGAAGAAGGAGAGGGCTGGAATAGCTAACGGAGAGACAGCCAAGGGTAGCAATGGAGGGGGCGGCACCACCACAGAGGACATCAGTGTCCCCAAGGACCTGGACCTCATCGCCCTGCCTCAACTCTGCTTCCCAGGTGACACAGCGTGATGTCGAAGTCGCCGTTTTGATTCAAACTAGAACCATGCTAGTGAAATAGCTAGACAAGGATGGATGAAAACTAGCTGTCTAGCTAAATCCCATATGCCTTTAGTATTGCGATGTTGATTACTGTACGATATCCCTGCCTAGTAAATGAAATCCATCAGATTAGGACAAAACACGGCACATACACTATGAGCTGATTATCTACGTTCTGATTATCACACACAACCATATATGAAGCAGTGATGTGATTCCTCTTGTCATGCTTATATGAGACCTTGTCGGTTTTCTTCCATTGACCAGGTGGTCTTCAGATAGCCAGCGAGCAGAGAGAAGACTCGTACCATTACCTGGTGTTTACTGATGTCTTTGGGAACAGGACACATGCTGTAGTAGTGCAGTACTACAGGCCTATACAGGTGAGACGGCTCACCAGCTGAGCTTTATTCATGCCAACTGGAATGCTTTGGATTCTTGGAAACAAAATTGTTTAAACAAAAGGGCTTACTGTTAAATTCCCTGGCTATGTAGCCTATATTAGCTAGGTTTAGATAATCAAAAAATGGATTGATTACATGCATGGACATCTGAAGCCTTTTAGGGACAGGTTTCCTGTTCACTGCTGAGTTAAATGTCAAGCTGCATTTTAAGTAGACTTCTATTGGGATGAATCTTGTCCTGGAGGCAGAGCGGAGCGATTTCCACTTTGCCAGCTGCAAAGTCAAAATTGGCAATATCATAATCATTCATAACAACAGAAATGTGTTTAAGGTTAGGGATCAGCATAAGGTTAGTAGTGTGGTCAGGTTTAAAATCTGATTTAATGACTGTGGCTGTGCCAGCTAGTGACTACCCTGCAGAGCTGCCTCCAGTACATGAGTCATCCCAATAAATGCCATCCTGCACTAAAAATGCAGGTATGTGTATTACCTGTCTGTGTATTGTTTAGAACACATGTTAAACTCATTTCACGGAGAGCCGAGTGACTGCGGGTTTTCGCTATTCCCTTGTACTTTATTGATGAAATAAGGTCACTAATTAGTAAGGAATTCTCCTCACCTGGTTGTCTAGGTCTTCATTGAAAGGAAAAACCAAAGACCTGCAGACACTAGGCTTTCCATGGAATGAGTTTGACACCCCTGGTTTAGAAGGACACATGACATAGTAGACCTACAGTAATTTCACCATTCCAGAGATCCTCATCTGGTCATTGGCCACTGATTGGTTGTTTGCTTCCCAGTTTTTTCAGGATGGTGGGCACCAAAATGGCCACCGGTCATCCTCCAAGTCGTCCCGTCTCTACACGGCATACGGCATCTGTGTCATCTCTAAATACCCTTACTACAACGCTCTCCGGGACTGCCTGTCATGGTGAGAACAATTCACTGTTCTCCTACTCCTCTAGGTCTTTGTGTTCGTTCAAGTAAATACCGGAAGAGAATACCAAACAGTACATATCAAAATAAATCCAGCCAGACTTGGCCCATCATCATGAAGTGTCAATGATCAGTTTACTCATCTTAGGCACCTATTGACCTTTTTATGTTAATGTTTTTACTGAACGGCGTCCCTCCCAGTCTCTTGACCCAGCTCAAGCCCAGCTGGATGGGGGACTTTGAGGAGAGGGTGAAGGAGTTTTCAGCCAAGCTGGCGCTGGTGCCCATTCCCCCACCTGGGCAACTTCATGTGGTGAGCCAATTGTTTTTCTCTCCATCTCGCTCTATGATATACGTGCATTATTAAACTGTGCTATATGCCATTTAGCGCCATGCTCTACCAACTGAGCCATACAGGACCACGTCATGTTTCTCTCTTCTGTTGTTATGTAGGTAATGTTCCAGAAACATAATCTCTGTGTTGGTGGTCTATGTTGTTCCTCTGTCCTGTCCCAGGTCTTTAACCTCAGGCCTCTCCAGATTGGGCTTCCCTCCCGGGAGGATAAGGACCGGCCGGCTGTTGACCTGGACCTCCATCTGCCTTTCCTGTGCTTTAGACCCCGACAGCTCCTCCAAGTGAGGACAGACAGTACATAGCTGTCCCACACAGCCTGATTGTACTGCTACTAAACTGCTTAACCCACTACACAATCTGTTCTTTCAATGCAGTTAAAGAAAGTCTACTGTGGAAGACTGGAAATGGGATTATTTGCAAATATACAGTATGTTTCTGTCAACCTGTTTTGATTGGTAAAAGAAGTGTATATCTCTATATCAATGTAGCCGTGTGTGTGTGCCTGCGTGCATGTGCTGGTGTCTCTGCTCTTCAGATCATTGCCAGCCTGTTGACAGAGCAGAGGGTAGTACTGTTGTCCTGTGACTGGGCCCGGCTCACCCTGCTGGCAGAGAGCCTGATGCTCTTCATCCACCCCCTGGTGTGGCAGCACCCCTTCGTGCCCATCCTCTCACACCAGATGCTGGACTTCCTCATGGCTCCCACCGCCTACCTCATGGGCTGTCATCTGCACCACTATGAAGAGGTGGCTGCGGTAAGGATGGATTTTCACTACATAGCCATGCTAGAATGGTGTGATCAGATAGTGAAAGTTATAGAGATGGTTACTGTGACAGTTATCACTGTAATGGTGGTGATGGTTAAAGTGGTGGTGGTGATGGTTAAAGTGGTGGTGATGGTTAAGGGGGTGGTTAAAGTGGTGGTGATAGTGACCTCTACCTGGTGCGGCAGGTAGCCTAGTGGTTAGAGAAGTGGGTCTTGAGCAAGGCACTTAACCACCTAGAACTGCTCCAGGGGCACTGTACTGTGGCTGACTCATTTTCCCAGCCCCTCATAGGTGTGTGTCTCTGGGGGTTGGGTTGAGCATAAAGACACATTTCTGTTCTCTGTAAGTTGATGGACAATAAAGTACATTTTCCTTTACCTTCCCTTACCTCATGGTCTGCCACCTGCTTCACTACAAGGAGGTAGCCGCGGTAAGGAGCACTTGCACCATAGTGGACAATGTTTACACTTCTGTCTGGACATTTTTCTGGCATCAGTGATTTATTTAATACCCAGATTTATCATGCTTTATTAAGATGTATCATTTATTTTCAGTTTCCACTTGGTTACACGGTATAGAGGATCATGTGGTTCAATGTCCTAACTAACATAAAGTACAGGTGTTAAGAGTCAAGTTAATTTTAGTTTATCCACTTGACTTGTCCCTAATCCCTTGTTCTACTCCGTCACACAGTATTCTCTGAGAGGGGCAGTGTTGTGTATTACTGTGTTGTGTTGATTTCTGTGTTTTCCCTATATGACAGGAAACGGATGATCTGATCCTGGTTAATATTGATGATGGGACCGTGTCGTCTTCCTGGTCTGATGGGATTGACCTGCCCGATGTCCCGCTGGCGGCCGCAGAGTGTTTTATAACACGGTAGGACAGGAGACCATCTGGGGCGTGTTCATTAGGGCTCGCCTTTGCAAAACATTTCTTATTGGACTGTTCGGGATGTCCCTCCCTGTTTAATTCTGTTTTCTTTCGTTTGGTGCCTAATGAATTGTACCTAGAGAACAAGACTCACGGTTAGTCTGCTGTCCTAAGATAAACTCAGCAAAAAAAGAAACGTCCTCTCACTGTCAACTGCATTTATTTTCAGCAAATTTAACGTGTAAATATTTATGAGCATAAGATTCAACAACAGACATAAACTGAACAAGTTCCACAGACATGTGACTAACAGAAATGGAATAATGTGTCCCTGACTAAAGGGTGGGTCAAAAGTAATAGTCAGTATCTGGTGTGGCCACCAGCTGCATTAAGTACTGCAGTACATCTCCTCGTGGATTGCACCAGATTTGTCAGTTCTTGTATTGTGAGATGTTACCTCACTCTTCCACCAAGGCACCTGCAAGTTCCCAGGCATTTCTGGAGTAATGGCCCTAGCCCTCACCCTCCGATCCAAGCCGGTCCCAGACGCGCTCAATGGGATTGAGATCCGGGCTCTTCGCTGGCCATGGCAGAACACTGACATTCCTGTCTTGCAGGAAATCACGCACAGAACGAGCAGTATGGCTGGTGGCATTGTCATGTCAGGATGAGCCTGCAGGAAGGGTACCACATGAGGAGGATGTCTTCCCTGTAACGCACAGCGTTGATTGCTGGCAATGACAACAAGCTCAGTCCAATGATGCTGTGACACACCGCCCCAGACCATGATGGCCCTCCACCTCCAAATTGATCCCGCTCCAGAGTACAGGCCTCGGTGTAACGCTCATTCCTTCGACGATAAATGCGAATCCAACCATCACCCCTGGTGAGACAAAACCACGAATCGTCAGAGAAGACCACTTTTTGCCAGTCCTGTCTGGTCCAGCGACGGTGGGTTTGTGCCCATAGGTGACGTTGTTGCTGGTGTTGTCTGGTGAGGACCTGCCTTACAACAGGCCTACAAGCACTCAGTCCAGCCTCTCTAAGCCTATTGCGGACAGTCTGAGCGCTGATGGAGGGATTGTGCGTTCCTGGTGTAACTCTGGCAGTTGTTGCCATCCTGTACCTGTCCCGCAGATGTGATGTTCGGCTATACCGATCCTGTGCAGGTGTTACACGTGGTCTGCCACTGCGAGGACGATCAGCTGTCCGTCCTGTCTCCCTGTAGCGCTGTCTTAGGCGTCTCATAGTACGAACATTGGAATTTATTGCCCTGGCCACATCTGCAGTCCTCATGCCTCCTTGCAGCATGCCTAAGGCACGTTCACGCAGATGAGCAGGGACCCTGGGCATCTTTCTTTTGGTGTTTTTCAGAGTCAGTAGAAAGGCCTCTAGTGTCCTAAGTTTTCATAACTGTGATCTTAATTGCTTATCGTCTGTAAGCTGGTAGTGTCTTAACAACAGTTCCACAGGTGCATGTTAATTAATTGTTTATGGTTCATTGAACAAGCATCGGAAGCAGTGTTTAAACTCTTAAGTTATTTGGATTTTTATGAATTATCTTTGAAAGACAGGGTCCTGAAAAAGGGACGTTTCTTTTTTTGCTGAGTTTATTACAATGTGTATTGTAATGAATAGGGGAAGGGATGTTATGCAGATAAGTGTCCAAGTTGAGCATTGGAGTAGAACATGTTTTGTTACCCCTCCCCATTAAGTGTGTGTGTGTGTGCAGGGTGGAGGGCCTCCAGGTGCACTATGACCTGGAGGTGTGTCACCTGGGGGCCAGTACAGAGGTGAACGAGAGGAGGGCCCAGAGGAAGCAGTGGCAGAGGAAACTCAACACACACATCCAGAATATCACTCTGGAACTCATCGTCAACATCTTCAGGTCAGCATCATTTTAAAAATTGTATTTCACCTTTATTATACCGGGCAGGTCAATTAAGAACAAATTCTTATTTACAATGACTGCCTGGCAAGAGACAAAAGGCATCAAATCTATACTGTTGTTATTCACCGTCGTTCACTATGACTTAAAATATACTGTACATAATTATTATATTATTACATAGTCGTTACAATATTATAACCTAATTGACATGCTTTAATTATGTAACTTTGATAATTGAGACTCACATTGAGCATATCTAGTCATACATTTTGGGTTGGACCAAAGATGCCTATTTTTCTCACAAGCAAAGCCTTTTGATTATCAAATTAACTATTTAGAAAATAGTGACATTCTAACACTGTTAGTTATCCTATTAAATCTTGCTTTATTACAACCAATACAATTCCCTGTGCAAAATCAAAGCAATATCCTGTAAAATATCAGGACCGGAAAGCTAATCTAGTGATTATTACCCCCCCCATACTCCACACCCCAACCACCACGACAGAGAAGTCCACGATCACCTCAACTATGAGCACAGAGTCTTCAACAGTGAGGAGTTCTTTAGGTCTAGAGAGCAAGCAGACCAGCCATTTTACAAGAAGGTATGATACAAATTCTGGTCTGTCTGTTCAGTGAGACGTCAATCTCTGTTGACTTCTATCCTACAATATTTGGGGCAATATTTTCTGTCTAGAATGTGATCCAATTGAAAGTGAATGCAGTATATTTTGTTTTTTTTGCAGGTGTTGGACACACACATCTTCCACTCATTCCTACGGGATCGTCTGAACAGGAAGATGGACGCATTCACACGTATGGAGCTGAGTACTCGGACAGAAGCTTACAGGTGAGCGGGAAGATGAGAGTTTTGCATGAATATTTACCTTTAAACTAAGAGTTTATTTTGACCTTGCAAATAGAATTGGATTTCAATTGGATTTCAATTTGGTAAAAAAAATATCCTAGCACTAACACACTTGATTCAACTCCTCAGCACCCTTTAGAATCAGGTGTGTTAGTGCTACGGCAAAAACAAAAATGTGCACCCCATTGGGTCCGAAGGACCAGGATTGGGAAACACTGCAGTACTGTATCTTCAAACGCACATCCCAAGTCCTTCCTGGTATAAGCACAGCCTTTCCCCTGACATCTGTCCTCGCTCCGGGGTGACATTTCCCCTAGGTGCAGATCTAGGATCAGCTTCCCCTCCCCTAACCTTAACCATTAGTTGGGAAATGCTAAACTGACCCAAGATCAGCATCTAGAGGCAACTTCACCCTCCACCTCTGAACTCTTTCCCAGGCTGAGGTCCATGACAGAGTCTCCGCGGCGGCCCACCATGCAGGAGTTGGCCCGTAAATACACCAGCCCAGAGAGCCGGCTCAGCAAGCGGCTGGGGGCCAGCCTGCCCAACCTGGGGGAGAGTGGGGGGTCTCTGGTGGGGCCCCTCAGGCAGACCTCCTTCAAGAACATACAGGTGGACAGCGGTAGGTTCAGGTGGACAGCGGTGGGTTCAGGTGGACAGCGGTGGGTTCAGGTGGACAGCGGTGGGTTCAGGTGGACAGCGGTGGGTTCAGGTGGACAGCGGTGGGTTCAGGTGGACAGCGGTGGGTTCAGGTGGACAGCGGTGGGTTCAGGTGGACAGCGGTGGGTTCAGGTGGACAGCGGTGGGTTCAGGTGGACAGCTACGCGTGTGAACAACAAGCCATAGAGATAGAGGACTCATCTTTGTATCTGTGCCATTATAGCGTCTGTGATGGCATGGGCATTTTAAAGTTGTCCATTTTATTAATTGGCTGATTTCTCCCAACTTCTAGGAATCCCCACCCAGTTGACTACTTGGTGGAATGGTGGAGGCCCTTAATGGCAATGACCATGCTAAAACGGGTTATATCCATTATGAGTCTTCTATCTCTATGACAACAGGGACAAATTCGATATGTTGTTTTCCAAAGTTGGCGAAATGTCATGCGCGTCAACTTTTATATCAGTGTATTTGTAACAACCTAACCAATGTGAAACTTCTATTCGATCAGATAAGCCTCACGTAGCAAATGATCAATTACATTTATTTTTTGTTGACCAAATTCTACAATCATTGACCTCCATACCAGAATTCTGCACTTCGTGGGCATATTTTTGTGGAGTAAAGCCTCCCGTTTTGCCTCTTCCTCTCTGCTACTACCATTTGCAGGCGAAGAATTTAACTCGGGGGGCGGGGGGGGGTCACTCATTTTGCCCCGGGGGCCGCAATCGTTCTTCAACGAGGTCCGGAGGGCCGCACTGAAAATGTATTATATAAATAGTTTGCAATGCAGCATCTAATTTTATTAGCGAGCTGGACTGTCAAGAAACCATTATCATTCTACACAGTTTGGATGTGGTAAAATGGTTTACTCAAACCACTTGAGGGCTGGAATCAACACCTCTGATATAGCTTAGAAATGCCTCATGAGCTTGGTTTAACTGTTGTACCCCATCAGAACCCAAAATATCAGCTTGTTTTACTCCAATGTTTGTAAACAAAGTTAATGTAAACAAGCACTCTATAGCCTCAACATGGTTAAAACTATCATTTGGATACCGTGGATGGTCGGTCCTTGCATTCATAGCTCTATCTATGAATATGAGAGTGATCAAACATTTCTCCAGCCCCATCCCTCAGCTTTTTACCGAAACTGTGGTCAGGACAATGCTTTGTTATTGTTCCAATTGCTGATTGGCCCTTTTTAAGGGTTCCTCTGTATGAATGGATTTAATCTCACTGACCTCAGTTCTTGAAACCTTTGATGGAACCCCATAGGTATGAAGTCTCCCCAGAGGCCAGTGAGATTCTTCAAGCTTCCTGAGTTCCCCCCTCCGCTGGCCTACCACTACGTCCAGAATTACTACCAGGAGATGATCACCCTCCTGGGCAAGGCCATCAGCGGGGCGGCCTCCGAGGACTCCTCTCTCCTGGCTCGCTATCACTACCTCAGGGGCTTCGTGAACACCGTGGCCGGTAAACGCCTGGACGCTCTAGAAGACTTCCAGAACCTCTACAAGACGGACACAGACATCTTTCCTGGCGAGCTGGTCAACGCGCTGGTGGACTCTCTACAGGAGGGCGAACATGCACTGGCTGACCGCCGACCCGAAATCAAACGCCTGATTAGTCAAGTGAAGAGGGACCATGAGAGGGAGCGGGCGCGCCATGTCGACGAAGGTGTCAAGCGGTTCCAACTCCCGAAAAAGCACATGCAGTTGGAGGACTTTGTGAGGCATGTGCAGGAATCTGGGATTGTCAAAGACCAGGGGACCATTCACCGGCTGTTTGAGGCTCTCACTGTGGGTAAGGAAGTCATACAGACTCCAAGCTTAGAAAGAGGGAAATAATGAGTGAGGGTAAAGGAGAGAGGGTTGTCTCTCTTGGTGGAGGTTTTCTTCTATGTTAGTTTTACACTAGCCCCTTGTTGTATGGGACTCATGAACATAATCCAATTGATAATACTTGGCCTATACTCTATAATCACTCCAGTCCCTGTGATCGATGTGTTAATACCTTACTACATGTAGAGTGAATGGCCATGCTAATTTATCTGATTATTGAATCTGGTTAATTTCTTATCCTTTACCTGATCAGAATGTTGTAAGAGCAGCTTGGGTTGGCATGGTGGTGGCTCTGCGGTGAAGGCTCCTTCCCAGTCAATCTTTTACCTTGATTCCAATCTGGAGGGTAAGCATAGCATTATGCCCTGCCTGCTTGCAGAGTGTGCTGTGCCCAACTCCTACCTTGTGTGTGTGTGTTGCTTTGGCCTGTGTGTGTTCTGCTTCATCAACTATCCCCTCAGGTGTTAAATCTGAGTAGTGTTTGCTTTTAACATTAGTGTCGCTTCAAACACCTCACAGCATTCATGGCTGACGTCTAGGTAATATTTTCTTTTTTTGTTTTGAAGGACGAATAGTATTTGTGTGTGTCAATTGACTGTTACAGGACTCTTATCTTACAATGGTAATGAGTAGCCTCATGGAAGTGTGTTAAAGTGCCTCACATTTCACTTTACATAGGAGTCATACTGTGCACGGCCAGTAGGGCCAGGGACGATATCAGTATTGAAACAAAGCATGAAGCGGATTTAACATCTTTAGAAAAACAGCTCTGTTGGAAACAAACATCATTATGTTTGTCATCCAGATTCACATTTATTTGTTTTCCAAGCTATAGAACACTATTTTACAAATAGCAGGTTTTTAAAGAGAAATATTGTTATACTGGTATTGTCCCGGCCCTAACGTCCAGTGAACGTTGTGTGAATCTCTTGCTCCAGTAAACCACCACACCATGAACTTGCTCCACCAGCCAATCAAAAAAAGGCTGTTTAATGTGGTTCCTAATACTATAACTCCTTCCCCAACCCTGCTAGCTTATCACCTTTCCATTCTCGCTCATTGATTGTTGTTTTGAATGGGAAACGTAGTTGAATCCCACCCAGTTTACAGTGAATGTAAACTGCCCCTATGGTTGCAAAACCCTAACTCTAGACTGCCCCCTGCAGGCCAGCAGAAACAGGTGGACCCGGAGATATTCCGCGTGTTCTACACCTTCTGGAAGGAGACGGAGGCCGAGGCTCAGGAAGTGGCCCTGCCGGCCTCGGCCCTGGAGCACCTGGAGGCTAATGAGTGTGTCTTCAAGCTGTCCTCTTCGGTCAAGACCAGCCACGGCGTGGGCAAGATCGCCATGACACAGAGACGGCTGTTCCTGCTGACCGAAGGACGACCCGGGTACATGGAGGTCACCAAGTTCAGAGACATTGAGGTGAGTTAGGACCTAATTGATCTATGTTACTACTACACTTTATGTGATATACTGTATATTATTCATGATACTATATATTTTTATAGATGTTACTACAGTATGTGAATACATTGAAGGCTCTCGGATCCATAATGAAAAAATATGTTTTATTCACTCCGTCAGGGTCTCAACTTACTGTTGGAAGGTAGAATACACAAGTTGCAATTTCGAAATTTGTTTGTACATCAACAGTTTCTCTTATGTCAATCACTGATAGTCCTTCAATTAACCCATGTCAGCTAATATTTTTTAGATTGGTAGCGGCCAGCTATCTAAACTTAGTAATCATGGCTGGGGGGGGCACCATTTTGATTTTGTTAGTCAGTCTCACTCAGCTATCATATTAAAAACTGCAAACATTTCTCTCCATCGTCTGGCAAAATGTGTAGAATTGTAGGAAATGAGCTGTAAAACATGTTGTATGCATAGGTACGCAGTTCAGATGTTTTGTGGCCCCCACCCCCATCAGTTGCCCATCCATGCATTAATCTATACAATAAAAGGAATGTGTTTGATGTGCTTATAGATGTGTAATCTATGCTCTGCTATGCAGCTAATGTAGACATCTAGATCTGTTTTTTAAAACTTTCATATACTGTCATATCATTGAGAAACAGGACATTTTCCTGGCTCTATCCATGTTATGATTGCTTATAGCAAGTGTTACAGTGCACTGTAAGTATGTCATAAGGCACTATAAATACACTCATAAGGCTTTATACATGTGTACCATCATACAAAGTCTTACCAAATATGATATTACAAATATGAATGTCAAAGATGGTGTTAGGTGAATAATTGCTCCCAGATCTGTGGTCTTTACAACCATAGGAGTTGGCTATACAGCACAAACAGATCTGGGACCAGGCTAGGGAATAACCGGTAGGCTTTTGTACCTCAGGAGGTGAAGATCTCCTCTGCTCCCTTCCTACTGCTGAGGATCCCGTCTTTGAAGATCAAGACCACCCTGAGGAAGGAGACGTTCGAGGTCAACCTGAAGTCAGAGGTTGACCTCTGGCACCTCATGGTCAAGGAGATGTGGGCTGGAAGGAAGATGGCCGACGACCACAAGGTAGTATGTCAAAATGTGACTGGACAATTTGTTCATCTCTCTGTCTCTGGGTGCGTGTCAATTTATATTTAAAAAAAATCCTGAATTGTGCACTCGTTCACTACTTCCCACAATTCTAGGAATTGGGTTGGTGAAGACATGGGCCTTATTTCGCCATATGTCTTATACTGTACTAGACATTTCCTTTCAAATCTGTAAATGGAAGTGAACAAGGACACCCTTTGGGTGGAAGGAGAGATAATTGGGACATAGCTTCTCTCTTTCTCGCTATCCCGCTCTGCATACGACTATGTATGGCCAGTATGTAGCTACACTATGAAGGGAGTTTTTCTTTAGCAGCAAAGATGGCCAACGTTAGCACTAAAACCATTCATTCCTGATCCCACCCTGGGCCTCTCTGGCAGATTGGACTGTAGCTCAGTGGGTGTGGTTGACATTCCATGTAAAAGGGGGAGCTATGGAGTTTCATATGGGCTTGGCTCTATTGTTCAGCCAGTCCAAAGTATACACCACTCTCCAGCTTTCAGTTTCCACTATTAAACTGCATGAAACAACATGGATGCTTCTGGCCCCCGGCCCATCTCACTTCATGTATTTTTCTTCTCTGTTATCACTGGAAAGGCCGCATTTCCCAGGGTTAAGTTCTGTCTTTCTCTTTAATTAAGGCCTCATCCCCTGCTGCCTCCAGCTAGCCTAGCTCCGGATCTATTTGTGCTGTTGTGGCATGACAATAACTACACTAGACAAGGAGTTGGTAAGACCGCACCAACAGATCTGGCACCAGGCTAGCCTCCCCCAACGCATGGTTCAGATGCCATGGAGTTACCGTAAGAGCCAGTTGTTCTGGTTACAAACTACATGCCCTAGAGATATTTTGAATTCTATTCCTCCTTTTCTCTTTTTCATGTTGACGTCAGCATGATGTCATGGGAAACAGACTCTCTTGTACATCTGGAGCATAGAATGTGTGACGATCATCAGAATTCAGATACATATGAATAGAATCTCAAATCTTCATTGTTTCTCGCTCTTCCTCTCCTACTCTCTCTCCCTCTACCTCGCTCTCTCAGGACCCCCAATATATGCAGCAGGCTCTGACCAACGCCCTGTTGATGGATGCAGTGGTTGGCTGTCTGCAGTCACAAAAGGCCATTTTTGCTGCAACCAAGCTGGCACACTTTGACAGAATGAAACTGGAAGGTATGGCAACTGAGATATTTGTGGCGCTATGAATTAGGTTTAAGTAGCTTCTCTCCCAAAGTTGATATTTTTACATGACAAAAAGACACGAAAAACATCAGATCATACCAAAAAATCCACAACATTTTAGATCATTGACATGAATAACTTTACAGAAAGCGCATGTTTATAAGTCTTGTTTCTCAGGAGATTTTTTATTCATTTCGAACTTTGACCTCTGAGCTTTCTCTCCATCCTGAACAGTCCCGCTGATGGTCCCTAAAACCACGTCAGAGACCCTGAAACACAAGATCAACCCTTCTCTGGACCTGACTAGCCCCCAGGCGGTGGATGTTCTGCTCTACACCCCAGGTAAACTCTCAGGCACGCTGTCAGTCTCAAAGGAACGTGTCAGTCATGACATTAGACACTGTTCCTGTTCAACAAACTGGTAACACTACATATCTGTAGAATGATTTCCCAGTACTATAAACACCCTACAGGATGCTCAGAAAATCAAGTAGGTACTGCTGGTATTTCCCATTCAACTCCACTTCAACCTAAACTCTCCTCCAGTCTAGGACATACCACGTACCCTCACACAGTACTCCTCACTTCATGACTGTCATGGATGTGCACCTCAAATCTGTGTTCTGTAGTCGAGGTATTGCATGACAACAACACCCGAGAGTCATGTTGTCTGTGTCCTAGTAACATATGTCACACTCCAGACCTGGTTTCAAATACTATTTAATAATCGTTCAAATACTTTGTTTGTTTTAATCTGCCTTGAGTGCCACGTGGGTGGGGTTTGCACTTCTGTGACTATTCGATTGGTTCCATTACAACAGGCAAGCTCAATCAGGCACAGCTAAAGTATTTTAAATGGTGTTTGAACCCAGGTCTGTCACACTCCCTACTGCTGCTTGGACGGTGACGGTGACGGTGTCGGGTTACAGGAGGAGGCTTGGCAGAAAGGGCCAGAGGCATTTTATTTTATTTCACTGCCTCTTAAACAAATAATGAGGCACAGCTTTTCCCAACGCATCACCACCAACCACTTCCTGTTGTGTTCCTTAGTTTCATGCAGTGGTTACTGATAGTAGACTCATATAATAGTCCAAATAGAATCACTGTGATTGTTCCTCCTACTCAAACCACAAATGTTTATATTACAGTTGAAGTCTGAAGTTTACATACACCTTAACCAAATACATTTAAACTCAGTTTTTCACAATTCCTGACATTTAATCATAGTAAAAATTCCCTGTCTTAGGTCAGTTAGGATCATCCACTTTATTTTAAGAATGTGAAATGTCAGAATAATAGTAGATATTTATTTAAGCTTTTATTTCTTTCATCACATTCCCAGTGGGTCAGAAGTTTACATACACTCAATTAGTATTTGGTAGCATTGCCTTTAAATTGTTTAACTTGGGTCAAACGTTTCGGGTAGCCTGCCACAAGCTTCCCACAATAAGTTGGGTGAATTTTGGCCCATTCCTCCAGACAGAGCTGGTGTAACTGAGTCAGCTTTGTAGGCCTCCTTAATCGCACACGCTTTTTCAGTTCTGCCCACAAATGTTCTATAGGAATGAGGTCAGGGCTTTGTGATGGCCACTCCAATACCTTGCCTTTCATGTCCTTAAGCCATTTTGCCACAACTTTGGAAGTATGTTTGGGGTCATTGTCCATTTGGAAGACCGATTTGCGACCAAGCTTTAACTTCCTGACTGATGCCTTGAGATGTTGCTTCAATATATCCACATAATTTTCCTGCCATCTACTTTGTGAAGTGCACCAGTCCCTCCTGCAGCAAAGCACCCCCACAACATGATGCTGCCACCCCCGTGCTTCACGGTTGGGATGGTGTTCTTCGGCTTGCAAGCCACCCCCTTTTTCCTCCAAACATAACAATGGTCATTATGGCCAAACAGTTCTATTTTTGTTTTATCAGACCAGAGGACATTTCTCCAAAAAGTATGATCTTTGTATGATCCATGTGCAGTTGTAAAGTCTGGCTTTTTTATGGCGGTTTTGGAGCAATGGCTTCTTCCTTGCTGAGCAGCCTTTCAGGTTATGTCGATTATAGGACTTGTTTTACTGTGGATATAGATACTTTTGTACCTGTTTCCTCCAGCATCTTCACAAGGTCCTTTTCTGTTCTGGGATTGATTTGCACTTTTCGCACTAAAGTACGTTCATCTCTAGGAGACAGAACGCATCTCCTCCCTGAGCGGTATGACGGCTGCGTGGTCCCATGGTGTTTATACTTGCATACTATTGTTTGTACAGATAAATGTGGTACCTTCAGGCGTTTGAAAATTGCTCCCAAGGATGAACCAGACATGTGGAGGTCTACAATTATTTTTCTGAGGTCGTGGCTGATTTCTTTTGATTTCCCCATGATGTCAAGCAAAGAGGCACCGAGTTTGAAGGTAGGCCTTGAAGTACATCCACAGGTACACCTCCAATTGACTGAAATTATGTCAATTAGCCTATCAGAAGCTTCTAAAGCCATGACAATTTTCCAAGCTGTTTAAAGGCACAGTCAACTTAGTGTATGTAAACTTCTGACCCACTGGAAAAGTGATACAGTAAAATAATCTGTCTTTAAACAATTGTTGGAAAAATGACTTGTCTTGCACAAAGTAGATGTCCTAACCAACTTGCCAAAACTATAGTTTGTTAACAAGACACGTCATAAGAAACATGCTCTAGTCTGCAAGGCTCCTCAGTCCTAGCATTCTGTGTAAAGGAGCCTGTGTCTTAACCTAGTGACATCAGGGAACCAACAGCAGCTTCTTTGTTTAACACAGTGTCCCTTCTCCCTACTCCTTCCCCTGGTCCTCTCACAGACAGTGGTGTGTTTGTCTGAGCCTTCCCCCTGATTGGTCCATCTGTAACCAATTAGAAGGGGGCATGGTAGTGGCCATAGTACGGGGCCTGGACATGACCCTCTAGGCCTGTGGTTCTCAAACCTCTTCTCGGAGACCCCCAAGCCGTTCCATGTCTTTAAACAATTCCAGAGCTAGCACACCTGATTCAACTTGTCAACTAATCATCAAACCCTTGAATATGTAAATCAGGGGAGCTAGTTCAGGGCTACAACAAACTTGTGAAACGTCTGTGGGTCTAGGTGGAGAGGTTTGAGAAGCACCGCTCCAGGCATTGGTAATAGTGCTGCGTCAGCACAGAGCACCGCTCTCAGGGACTAAATGTAGGTTACTTATGTACCCTTGGACAGAGTCCAGATTCCCCCCTCCCTCCTTTCTGTTCTGTTCTTCACTCCTCCCCAAGAAAGTGACACAAGTTATTTTCTTTTTCCTATTATGATTTGAAAAATAAATGTTAGGCCGTAAGAGGAAATGGAACAGCTAGGCTGAAGGTGGACAGATTTAGGTTGTATTCCATAATATGGATTGATGTCTGGAAAGTTCCATATGTGTGCCATTGTGTAACTAAATGTTTACACTTCTTCTGTATGTGTGTGTGTGAGAGATATTCACCTTTGCGCATAAGACACTAGATGTATTAGAATATACGTATTTATTATAAATAAAGAATATTCAATGCATTTCAGCCTCAGCCTTCATCAGGGATTATTTTTAACTTAACTGTATACAGTGCATTCGGAAAGTATTCAGACGCCTTGACTTTTCCCACATTTTGTTACGTTACAGCCGTATTCTAAAATTGATTTAATAAAAAATGTATCTCGATCTACACACAATAGCCCATAATGACAAAGCGAAAACAAGTTTTTAGAAATTTCTGCAAAAAATAAAAAAACATACCTTATTTAAGTATTCAGACCATTTGCTAAGAGACTCGAAATTGAGCTCAGGTGCATCCTGTTTCCACTGATCATCCTTGACATATTTCTACAACTTCATTGGAGTCCACCTGTGGTAAATTCAATTGATTGGACTAGATTTGGAAAGGCACACACCTGTCTATATAAGGTCCCACAGTTGACAGTGCATGTCAGAGAAAAAACCAAGCCATGAGGTCGAAGGAATTGTCCTTAGAGCTCTGAGACAAGATTTTGTCGAGGCACAGATCTGGGGAAGTGTACCAAAACATTTCTGCAGCATTGAAGGTCCTCAAGAACACATTGGCCTCCATCATTCATAAATGGAAGAAGCTCTTCCTAGAGCTGGCAGCCCTGGCCAAACTGTGCAATCGGTGGAGAAGAACCCGATGGTCACTCTGACAGAGCTCCAGAGTTTCTCTGTGGAGATGGGAGAACCTTCCAGAAGGACAACCATCTCTGTGGCACTCCACCAATTAGGCATTTATGGTAGAGTGTCCAGACGGAAGCCACTCCTCAGTAAAATGAACATGACAGCCCGCTTGGTTTGCCCAAAGGCACCTAAAGACTCTCAGACCATGTGAAACAAGATTCTCTGGTCTGATGAAACCAAAATGTAATTCTTTGTCCTGAATGCCAAGCGTCATATCTGGAGGAAAACTGGCAACATCCCTATGGTGAAGCATGGTGGTGGCAGCATCATGCTGTGGGGATGTTTTTCAGCGGTAGGGACTGGGAGACTAGTCAGGATCGAGGGAGAGATGAACGGAGCAAAGTACAGGGAGATCCTTGATGAAAACCTGCTCCAGAGCGCTCAGGACCTTCACTGGAGTGAAAGTTCACCTTCCAACAGGACAACGACCCTAAGCACACGGCCAAGACAACGCAGGAGTGGCTTTGGGACAAGTCTCAATGTCCTTGAGTGGCCCAGCCAGAGCTCGGACTTGAACCCAATCGAACATCTCTGGAGAGACGACGCTCCCCATCCAACCTGACAGAGCTTAAGAGGATCTGCAGAGAAGAATGGGAGAAACTCCCCAAATACAGGTAAATACTCAAGGCTGTAATTACTGCCAAAAGGGCTTAAACCAAAGTATTGAGTAAGGGGTCTGAATAATTATGTAAATGAGATTCATTTTTTTTGCTACGTTTTCTAAAAACTGTTTTTGCCTTGTAATTATGGGCTATTGCATGTATGTTGAGGGGGAAAAAACTATTTAATCAATTTTAGAATAAGGCTGTAACGTAACATTGTGGGAAAAGTCAAGGGGCCTGAATACTTTCCAAATGCACTATAGTTACCATTTCTACTAGTCAAGCCATGAGCTACTTACTGTATTTGAATCAGACCTACAGTATATAGACTTTTTCAGCATGTGAGAAATATTACGCCATGCTTGTAGGAATATAGAAATAGATGCATAGAAAATGCAGATTCAGGGGTTCCTGCATTCAGCAATATTTTTGTTCACATTCTCAGGCCAGCTGGGCGTGTCGTCTGACTCTGAGGGTGATGGGAACCCCAAACTGTGGTGTGCCCTGAGTGACGGGAAGGTGGTGGTGTTTGATGCAACCAGCTGGTCCATGCAGCAGAAACAAGTCCAAGTGGGAACTTCACGAGTGGTAAGGATGGGGATGGGACCACTATTTTAAAGGAGTAGGCAAATTGAAGGGAGGAGGACAATTTATAGAATTATCAAAAAGCAGTAGTAATTCACTTACCACATTTAGTCGTCTTCTGCTTGGTCCCATTTGGCTATATTTAGTGTTTGTGTAGATGAATATAACTTGAGGGATTCTACTGACCCCTGGTGGGTACAGTATATTATGACTGAAATTACCTGCTTGGACCTGCTTCTATGTTTTTGAAATGGGACGGTTTTAAAATGGTGCTTTATTTCTGAATTGTCTTGGTGCCATGGTTTGAAATAGGCAGGCCACCTGGTTTGACATGGGCAGACCGCCTGGTTTGAAATGGGCAGACCGCCTGGTTTGAAATGGGCAGACCGCCTGGTTTGAAATGGGCAGACCGCCTGGTTTGAAATGGGCATGCCAGCCTGTCTGGTAACATGGTCCTGAGATTCTATGTTTTATTGTTTTGTCCAGAACTGCATGTTGGGAGTGGACCGGCAGCAAGTGTGGATTGGCTCCCAGGATTCAGTCATTTACATAATCAGCACCCGCAGCATGTCCTGTAACAAGCAGCTGACAGACCACCACAGTGAGGTCACAGGGCTGTCCCTAGGGGAACGCAGCGAGAAATACAGGTGAGGGGTGACGATGACATGCAGTTGAAATCTATCCGGCTGGGTTAAACTTAAATTTACAGTAATGTTGATTAATGAGCACTGTCCTTGTAAAATGAAATGTAATCTAGTGAAGTTAAACATACAGTTACTACTGGCACCATATCCATAGAGAGAGCTGTCTTTTTAGGACCGCATGATAACGGCATCAATGAGCAGTCCCAGCTCGAAGTAAAATTGTTTTAAGTATAACATCCTTTCTTTATGCCTGGGTCGTGTTCATTAGGCACCAAAAGGTGGACAATGGACTGAAGATCTGAACGTGTCCAATATGAAATGCTCTTTCCAGTTTTTAAAAACATTTCGCTACTGTGTGCCACACTAAACACGAACATGTATTCCCTGTTGCAGCCCCAAGGTGGCATACTCCTGCAGTGCGGAGGGTGCAGTGATAGTGTGGGACGTGTCCACGTTACAGGTCAGGAAACAGTTCCGGGTCTCCTGCGACCGTCTCCAGTCCGTTCAGCTCTGCAATGGAACCCTATGGTGCTGTAAGTACACGTACAAGCATAAAAATAAGGTACTTAAAATGACTTCTGGCTGTACTATACTACTGTATATATTTATTTATTTTTATTTCACATTTATTTATCCAGGTAGGCTAGTTGAGAACAAGTTCTCATTTACAACTGCGACCTGGCCAAGATAAAGCAAAGCAGTGCAACACAAACAACAACAGAGTTACACATGGAATAAACAAACATACAGTCAATAACACAATAGAAAAAGTATATGTACAGTGGTTGCAAATGAGGTGAGATGGCAATAAATATGCCATAGTGGTGAAATAATTAATAATTTAGCAATTAAACACTGGAGTGATAGATGTGCAGAAGATGAATGTGCAAGTAGAGATACTGGGGTGCAAAGGAGCAAAAAAATAACAGTATGGGGATGAGGTAGTTGGATGGGCTATTTACAGATGGGCTATTTACTGGTGTAGTGATCTGTGAGCTGCTCTGACAGCTGGTGCTTAAAGTTAGTGAGGGAGATATGGGTCTCCAGCTTCAGTGATTTTTGCAATTCGTTCCAGTCATTGGCAGCAGAGAACTGGAAGGAAAGGTGGCCAAAGGAGGAATTGGCTTTGGGGGAGACCAGTGAAATATACCTGCTGGAGTGCGTGCTACGGGTGGGTGCTGCTATGGTGACCAGTGAGCTCAGATAAGACGGGGCTTTACCTAGCAGAGACGTATAGATGACCTGGAGCCAGTGGGTTTGGTGACGAATATGAAGCGAGGGCCAGCCAACGAGAACATACAGGTCGCTGTGGTGGGTAGTATATGGGGCTTTGGTGACAAAACGGATGGCACTGTGATAGACTACATCCAATTTGCTGAGTAGAGTGTTGGAGGCTATTTTGTAAATGACATCACCGAAGTCAAGTATCGGTAGGATAGTCAGTTTTACAAGGGTATGTTTGGCAGCATGAGTGAAGGATGCTTTGTTGCGGAATAGGAAGGCGATTCTAGATTTAACTTTGGATTGGAGATGTTTGATGTGAGTCTGGAAGGAGAGTTTACATTCTAACCAGACACCTAGGTATTTGTAGTTGTTCACATATTCTAATTCAGAACCATCCAGAGTAATGATGCTGGACAGGCAGGAAGATGTGGGCAGCGATCGGTTGAAGAGCATGCATTTAGTTTTACTTGCATTTAAGAGCAGTTGGAGGCCACGGAAGGGAGTTGTATGGCATTTGATCTCATTTGGAGGTTTGTTAACGTAGTGTCCAAAGAAGGGCCAGAAGTATATAGAATGGTGTTGTCTGCTTGGAGGTGCATCAGAGATGACAGATGGATTCTTATGGATTGTTTTATTTGTGATTTTGGCATGTTATTCCTCCTACATCATTCAGGTGCCAGAGACTGCATTATGGAGGTGTGGAAAAATGGAATGTTACATCGCAAGATCTCCCTTCCTGAGCAGCTCTGTGGCTCCCCAACTGCCTTCAGCAGCCTCCTGCTCTACTATGAGGTGGGTAGTGTCTGTGGTCATATAGAGATATACAGTGCATTCTGAAAGTATTCAGACCCCTTTTCCCACATTTCCCCCCCATCAATCTTCACACAATACCCCATAATGACAAAGCAAAAACACATTTTTAGAAATTTGAAAAGCTGAGATATCACATTTACTCAATACTTTGTTGAAGCGCCTTTGACAGCGATTACAACCTCAAGTCTTCTTGGGTGTGACCCTACAAGCTTGGCACACCTGTATTTGGGGAGTTTCTCCCATTCTTCTCTGCAGATCCTCCGGATCGGGTTCAAGTCCAGGGCTCTTGCTGGGCCACTCAAAGACATTCAGACACTTGTCCCGAAGCCACTCCTGCATTTTCTTGGCTGTGTGCTTAGGGTTGTTGTCCTGTTGGAAGGTGAACCTTCACCCCAGTCTGAGGTCCTGAGCAGATTTTCATCAAGGATCTCTCTGTACTTTGCTCTGTTCATCTTTCCCTTGAACCTGACTAGTATCCCAGTCCCTGCCGCTGAAAAACATCCCCACAGCATGATGCTGCCACCACCATGCTTCACCGTAGGGATGGTGCCAGGTTTCCTCCAGACGTGACGTTTAGCATTCAGGCCAAGGAGTTCAATCTTGGTTTCATCAGTCCAGAGAATCTTGTTTCTCATGGTCTGAGACTCCTTTAGGTGCCTTTTGGCAAACTCCAAGCGGGCTGTCATGTGCCTTTTACTGAGGAGTGGCTTCCATCTGGACACTACAATAAAGGCCTGATTGGTGGAGTGCTGCAGAGATGGTTGTCCTTCTGGAAAGTTCTCTCATCTCCACAGAGTAACTCTGGAGCTCTGTCAGAGTGACCATCAGGTTCTTGGTCACCTTCCGGGCACAAGGCCCTTCTCCCCCGATTGCTCAGTTTGGCTGGGCGGCCAGCTCTAGGAAGAGTCTTGGTTCCAAACTTCTTTCATTTAAGAATGATGGAGGCCACTGTGTTCTTGGGGACCTTCAATGTTGCAGAAATGTTTTGGTACCCTTCCCCTGATCTGTGCCTCGACACAATCCTGTCTCGGAGCTCTACAGACAATTCCTTTGACCTCATGGCTTGGTTTTTTTCTCTGATATGCACTGTCAACTGTGGGTTCTTATATAGACAGGTGAGCTTTTCCAAATAATGTCTAATCAATTGAATTGACCAATGGTGGACTCCAAGTTGTAGAAACATCTCAAGGATGATCAATGGAAACATGATGCACCTGAGCTCAAAAATTTCTAAAAACCTGTTTTCGCTTTTTCATTATGGAGTATTATTGTTTGTAGATTGAGGGGAAAAAATGATGTAATCAATTTTAGAAGGCTGTAACAAAATGTGGAAAAAGTCAAGGTGTCTGAATACTCTCCGAATGTACTGTGTGTATATATCTCTGTCCATCTATCTATACACATATACTGAGTATATAAAATGTTAAGAACACCTGCTCTTTCCATGACGTAGACTGACCAGGTGAAGCTCTGATCCCTTATTGATGTCACTTGTTAAATCCACTTCAGTCAGTGTAGATGAAGGGGAGGAGACAGGCTAAATGATGATTTGAGACATGGATTGTGTGCCATTGAGGGTGAATGGGAAATACAAAATATTTAATTGCCTATGAACAGGGTATGGTAGTAGTAGGTGCCAGGCACACCAGTTTGTGTCAAGAACTGCAACGCTGCAGGGTTTTTCATGCTCAACAGTTTCCCTTGTGTATCAAGAATGGTCCACCCCCCAAAGGACATCCAGCAAACTTGACACAACTTTAGGAAGCGTTGGCGCCAACATGGGCCAGCATCTCTGTGGAATGCTTTCGACACCTTGTAGAGTCTATACCCTGACGAATTGAGAGTGTTCTGAGGGCAAAAGGGGGTGCAACTCAATATTAGGAAGGTGTACCTAATATTTGCTATACTCAGTGTATAGTCAAAGGCAATTCAGTCGATATAAAACACTAACATTTTCCTCCTTTTTGAACAACCCCACATGTGTGTGATGAGCTGAAATAAAATATCCCAGAAATTTTCCATACGCACATAAAGCTTATTTCTCTCAAATGTAGTGCCCAAATTTGTTTACATCCTTGTTAGTGAGCATTTCTCCTTTGCCAAGATAATCCATCCACCTGCCAGATATGGCATATCAAGAAGCTGATTAAAAAGCATGATCATTACACAGGTGCACCTTGTGCTGGAGACAATAAAATGCCACTCTAAAATGTGCATTTTTATCACAACACAATGCCACAGATGCCTCAAGTTGAGGGAGTGCGCAATTGGCATGCTGACTGCAGGATTGTCCACCAGAGCTGTTGCCAGATAATTTAATGTTTGTTTCTCTACCATAAGCCGCCTCAAACGTTGTTTTAGAGAATTTGGCAGTACTCCACCCGGCCTCACAACCGCAGACCACGTGTTACAACGCCAGCCCAGGAACTCCACATCTGGTTTCTTCACTTGCGGGATTGTCTGAGACCAGCCACCCTGATAGGTGATGAAACTGAGGAGTTTTTCAGTCTGTAATAAAGACCATTTTTGGGGGAAAACCTCATTCTGATTGTCTGTGCCTGGCTCCTAAGTGGGTGGGTATGGTAAAAGGCAGAGGTGGGACCAAGTCATTGTTTTACAAGTCGCAAGTAAGTCTCGAGCCTTAGCACTCAAGTCCCAAGTCAAGTCCCAAGTCAAGACAGGCAAGTCCGAGTCAAGTCTCAAGTTCTAAACTTTGAGTTTCGAGTCCTAAACAAGTCATAATGTGCTCTTCACCAAATTGAATACCATTTCAAAATTTTTAACAAGGGTAATAGTTAAATTTACGCAAATCATGAATGCTTTTTAAAATATATTTATTGTTTTCCAAATAAACTTTATATTTCCATGGAAATAAATGAAATGACCTGCTTGTCAATATGACAACAAAAACTAAATATTGTAGTGCTCTCTCTAGATATACTCTAGACAACTAAAACAATCCTGCCATAAAGTTACAATAATGTATTAAAAGGTACATCAAAACAACTGATACTGAACTTCAGGTAGGCCTACAATTTGAACACTGGCCTGAATGTCTGTAAAAAAAAAAATATATACAGATCCAAAAGATGGGAGATAAAAAACCTGCACCCCCCTTGTACACAATCGCCCAACCTTAACACACACACACAACCTCTTTGTGTGGTTACAGTAGGCTAATGTATGTCAATAGTTTTAGGAACAGCAGTTGTAGCTCAATCTTAGGTGCAATGATTAGGTGCATCTTTCCAAGGGCTCCGTCTGAATTCACCTGCCGACGTTCCTCTGCACTGCCACACGCAACTTTTTCTCCGTTGGCACAGTTTGATTGGCTGCTGTCCGATTCAAACTGTAATCCGTTAAATGAGAGTTGATGCGCTGCACACTTTTTTTAATAGCATAATTTTTTTATATTTGGGCTTGGGGAGGGTATCAAGTCAGTTTGAGTCAAAAGGCTCAAATCCAAGTTAAGTTACGAGTTATTGGTGTCAAAGTCGAGTTGCAAGTCTTTTTTGATTTTGTCGAGTCTAAAATCATAATTTTGTGACTCGAGTCCACACCTCTGGTAAAAGGTGCCAGGTGCACTGTGTTGAGCGGTGTCAAACTGAGGCTAGTGAAATGTGTATATATATTTTTCTTATTTAATATCTCTAATGGAATAATGATGAGGATTAAAGATCATACCCCCAAGACATGGTAACTTGTCACCATATCTGTAATCATGGTAGCTTCTACATTAATGTAGAAGTCTTTAGATACATCAACTATTCTTATTTACAATAAAAGTGACTCCAAAATGACACTATGCATTATGTACCATTCATTTCTATTGGGCACATAATAATCAAACAAACTAAATTAACTGCAAATGCATCCAACAAGTTTGTAGAGTCACAAGCTTGATTAAGTCATTGCATGCTTGGAATATGGGACCAAATACTACACTTTTGACTACATTATTTATAAGTCTTTAGGGGTGTAAATTTTTAATCCTACCTTTTTTGAGGAGAAAAAAGTATTACCTGTTAAACAATATCTTTCTCTGAGCAATTGTATTAGTATAAAATAATATCATTTCCTTTTTTTGTTGCATACAATATATCTCAGTATTTTATTTATTTTTATACACTAATTATTGCTCGTCTTTTTTCAAGGGTGTCAATCATTTTGGACCCCACTGTATGTACATAGTATGTCATAGTTTACATACAGCCTACTGCGATCAGTGAGGTCTGGGCTACTTTGACATGGTATGGGAGTGATGATTGGAGCCGTGTTGTGTACCATACGTGTTTCAGAGAGAGCAGCTGTGGACGGCCTGTATAGACGTAGGGGAGCTGTGTGTGTGGCACCTCAGGGAGCCCACCAAGCCTTTCCAGAGGATTCAGCTGCCTGACTGTGCAGGCGTCACCTGCCTTATCAAGGTCAAAAACCAGGTGAGATTGTCTGTAGACTGTACTGTAGGAGGAAAATGAGTGTGCTTCTACTCTACTGTAGTTTCTATAAAATGGCATTCCTTGGGTACTCCACTGGATTAGTTACATTACTTAGTTCTGTATTAAGGTATTATGTGAAAGTTTAAAATATTAACAGGCCCAAATCACCATGGGTTCCCTTTCCCACTCCTTTCCTGCTTTAATTTTTTTTTTTATAGCTTTTTTAAAATACTGACTAGATCATTCCTATCACAATGCACTCTGACATGTCAATTGTCAATTCAGCATGTCTTAAAACCAGAAATGAGATGTGTCCTTTATGGTGATGAAACCTAATCTGTTAACCGGTCCTGTCAGATCTGGGTTGGGGGCCGAGGGTGGAGTTCGGGGAAGTCCAGGGGGAAGATCTACGTAGTGGATGCCCAGCGACACACGGTGGAGAAGGAGCTGGTAGCTCACACAGACTGTGTCCAGGCACTGTGCTCCGCAGAGGACCGCTATGTGCTGAGTGGGGCAGCCCGTGAGGATGGGAAGATAGCCATCTGGAAAGTGGAGTAACTTGAGTTGAAATTCAATACTGCCACCTGGTAACTGGGGGTCAGAACAGGATTGTGTTCATTATTCACCAAACGGTAGAAAACGGACTGAAACAGGAACTTGTTCAATAAGAAACGCTCATTTTTGTTAACCATTGAAAATTGTTTTGCTAAGGTGTGCCCAAATAACCCAGGTGATTATGAACAGTTGGGAAATAAACTCTAGTCGTGATTTGTGACTGCCTGTGGATGGATGACCAACCCAAAGTTCACCTGATTGCATAGGATTTATTTTTATTTCTGGAATAATCTTTCCAACCTATAGTTTTAAACACATGTATCTTATTGTTTATGTTAAAGGGAAACTATTTAGGTATTTGTTTCATTAGTCCATTGTTGATATAATCCCAACATGTTTTGAATATCAGAAATACATTTTTCAAGATATATAACTTAAAAAATACAGAAATACTGCCGGTGTGATGCATTTTTGGACTATATCAACAATAGACTAATGAAACAAATACCAAAACACAGTTTTGGATGTCATTTTCCTTTTTAAGCAGTACACTGATTATTGTATTATTTACATCAAAGGAGGAACCTTAGATGTTTTTATATTGGGATGCTTCACAGGTTACTCACATCCAAATAAGTATTTCATATTTAATGTATGTGCTTTTTCTGTTAAATATGTTTTTGTATGTTTAATACACTCAACCCAAACTATGCATTTTAGTATTATTAAAATGTTTAGTAATGAAGACTTGTCCTCGCAATGTATTTGTCTCAGTCTTCATATAACATGACACAAGCTACTTCTAACATTTTAAATGAAAAAATTAAATATTTTCCATTAATATTAGTGTTTCTTGTATATTCTTTATAGTACAGTATATTGTTTTGTAATATGCCTTTTGCCACCAGGGGACAGTACAGCATCCTCTCTTACATTTTAATTCACATCCCAGAACTGTCTTCTGTAAACTGTTTGTGTAGGCTACAGGTCATGAGATTGACATTGTAATGACAAACTAAATACTTTAATTTCTCTATATAGCGATTTGGTGGAACAAGCTTCCCCCTAACATCAGGACAGCGGAGTCCCTGCCCATCTTCTGAAAACGCCTGAACCTACTGTACCTTTTCAAAAAATGCTGTGGGATGAATCAAAATACAACAACAATATTCAGCTATACTACCATTTTTTTTTAAATCTTGAGGATTATAACATTTTAACCCACTTGGCACATATATAATCAGATGAAGTAATTTGGCTGCCTTCATGCAGTAGTCTTTATTCAGATTTGTATTAAATCCCGTTACGGTGGCTACAGGCAAGCCCGTATCTACATCATCTGAGAATCCTCTCATTAATCACACCAGCAGATGGCAAAATCATCAAAGTCATCATCCAAATGCCAGAGTATTCCAATTTTTATTCTCTAACTGTTGCCAGCTCTACAAATATAAATCCCTCTCCTCTGTTTCTGTGTTGCATTGTATGAACACAATCACAGACCCCATTTTAAATCCAGCTGTAGATTAGAGACTGGGGATTTTTTTAAACAATGTTTTTTTCCACAAATTGGGATGTGCCCAATGGGTTTCAAATGCCATCGATTTTTGGTCACAACTACAACTTTGCAATGAGTTGTAGTAATTGAATCCAGGGACGTCTAAGACCCTTTGAGGTTGAATCTATAATACTAGGATTACATTACACAGGGGCCCCGTTGAATCAAGCATCTATACATAAAGTAATTTAGCAGACAACCCTAATTGCCACTAAGTCGCTCTGGATATGAGTAAGTGCCTTGCTCAAGGGCACAATTAAAACGTTTTATTTTTTTTACCTAGTCAGCTCGGGGATTCGAATCAGAAACCTTTTGGTTACTGGCCCAGTGCAGGTGGGTAGGCTACCGTGGGTAGGCTACCTGCCACCAACACACAGACTGGGTGACAGCAATAAGATTAGTCCAACACACATCATGACATCATTTATACACACGTACAGTATATAACAGGAAGACTCCTCCCCTCAGACAGATATCAATTCCCAGAAGAAGTATTGTGTGGGCTGGTAATGGCTGGAGTGGAATAAGTGGTAAATTATCAACAACATCAAACACATGGTTTCCATGCGTTTGATGCCATTCCATTCGCTCCGTTCCAGACGTTATTATGAGCCGTCCTCCCCTCAGCAGCCTCCACTGTTCCCTACACAGTGCACTACTTTAGATCTGGGCCCTTGTCAAAAGTAATGCACTATATAGGGAATAGGATGCCATTTGGGACCTAGCTACTATGCAGAGTAAGGTCTGGTTGATGGTCATATAGTGTTGCTTCATAATGGCTGGTAGTGGGGGTGTTTTATTTGTATTTACAGTAAAAGGCCATGAAATATTGAAGATGAAAATACACCTAGAGAAACTGCATTACCAATTTACCAAACCATTATGTAAGATGGCCTTGGGAGCACCATTGTCCTGACCTGGGTCCCTGTCATTTTTCGGTAAACCTGATTTCTGTAAATCATGAGGATTGGAGGATTCCCTATGCCAAGGGTTACTCCGTTTGGAAGTTTTCCAAGCTTTTAATACTCACAGTATGTGAGTGTGGGGGTTTTCAAGTGTGTGTGGGTGATTGTGCATGAGGATTAGGAATCTGCCTCTTTTTATGAGTCAGCACAGAATGCTGCTGAGTGTACAACCACTTGCTATTGGCAGAGAGGGATGGATGGATGCACAGTATGTGGCAGTTGAACCGAGAGGGGTCTTTGTGTTTGCTAAAGGGATGGAACTCTGCTACCATATCTACTGTATACCGGTATCCGTTCCTTCCATTTGATAGGCAAAATGGTTGGCTACGGTAAATGTCATCTGTACATAGTGGCAAGGAAAAGTATGTGAACCCTTTGGAGTTACTTGGATTTCTGCATAGATATGTCATGAAATTCGATCTGATCTTCATTTAAGTCTGCTTAAACTAATAAAACACAAACAATTATACGTTTTCATGTCTTTATTGAACAGACTGTGTAAACATTCACAGTGCAGGGTGGGAAAAGTATGTGAACCCTGGGATTTCTAACTGGTTGACCCTCCTTTTTGCAGCAAGAACCTCAACCAAACATTTTCTGTAGGTGCGGATCAGACTTGCACAACGATCAGGAGGAATTTTGGACCATTCCGCTTTACAAAACTGTATCAGTTCAGTAATATTCTTGGGATGTCTGTGAACCGCTCTTTTGAGGTCATGCCACAGCATCTCAATCGGGTTGAGGTCAGGACTCTGACTGGGCCACTCCAGAAGGTGTATTTTCTTCTGTTAACCATTCTGTTTATTTACTTCTGTTTTCGGTTGTCCTGTTGCATCACCCAACTTCTGTTGAGCAAATGGTGGACAGATAGCCTTACATTCTCCTGCAAAATGTCTTGATAAACTTGGGAATTCATTTTTCCATTGATGATAGCAAGCTGTCCAGGCCCTGAGGCAACAAAGCAGCTCCAAACCATGATGCTTCCTCCACCATACTTTACAGTGGGGATGAGGTTTTGATGTTGATGTTCTGTGCCTTTTTTTCTCCACACAGTGCTGTGTGTTTCTTCCAAACAACTCAACTTTAGTTTCATCTGTCCACAGAATATTTTGCCAGTAGTGCTGTGGAAAATCCAGGTGCTCTTTTGCGAACCTCAGACGTGCAGCAATGGGTGTTTTGGACAGCAATGGCTTCTTCCAGGGTGTCCTCCCATGAAAACCATTCTTGTTTAGTGTTTTACGTATCGTAGACTCGTCAGATGTTAGCATGTCCCAGAGATTTGTGTAAGTCTTTAGCTGACATTCTAGGATTCTTCATAACCTCATTGAGCATTTTGCGCTGTGCTCTTGCAGTCATCTTTGCAGGACAGCCACTCCTAGGGAGAGTAGCAATAGTGCTGAACTTTCTCCATTTATAGACAATTTGTCTTACCGTGGACTGATGAACATCAAGGCTTTTAGAGATACTTTTGTAACCATTTCCTGCTTTATGCAAGTCAACTATTCTTGATCTTGGGTCTTTTGAGATCTATTTTCTTCAAGGCATGGTTCACATCAGGCAATGCTGCTTGTGAATAGCAAACTCAAATTGTGTGTTTATTTTTATAGGTCAAGGCAGCTCTAACCAACATCTCCGATCTCGTCTCATTGATTGAACTCCAGGTTAGCTGACTCCTGACTCCAATTAGTTTTTGGAGAAGTCATTAGCCTTGGGGTTCACATACTTTCCCCAACCTATACTGTAAATGTTTAAATGATGTATTCAAAATAGACCAGAAAAATAAAAGGTGTGTTATTAGTTTAAGCACAACGTGTTTGTCTATTGTTGTGACTGAGATGAAGATCAGATCAAATGTTATGACCAGTTTATGCATAAATCCAGGTAATTCCAAAGGGTTCACATACTTTTTCTTGCCACTGTAGTTGTATTGAATTTCCATAGAGAGAGACTCAATCAAGAGTCCTCACACTCAGAACTACTGTATCACACACTTAATCATATGGAGTGGGCATTATGTTTATCTTATATATAGGATGGATACTACAGTAGTGCCCATCCATCACAACACCCATATAGGACTGCTGATAAGCATTGAATCATTACTGTAATGACAAGATATCAGTCATACGCTTACTCTTTGTGGTGGAAATCCAGCAACAACAACAAACCTAGTTGTGATTTCCTCAAAAGAGAATGAGAAGGAGAGTCAGGTCACCAGTGAACAGGTGTTGCTGGCCTTGCACCCCTCTGATGTGGGGAAGGGTGATGCAATTAGTAAATCGTGCCCCTTTTTGTTGATACATAAATCGGTCTCCAGGTAACTTGACTCCACTGCATGCAGAAAGTGCTAGACAGTATATGCGCCAATGCACACATGTCATCAACTTTACTTTGTCCTCTAATGGTAGGGTTGGAGTGGAGAGATATGACCCTAGATATGTAGGCTAGCTAGGCTACTTTAGGGGCAACCCCTGCTACTAGAAATAAAACATACTTGTGGTGTGTGAACAAATTGTGTGCAGAGAAGTAGGATAGCAATAGTGGTCATTCAGTCAAATACACACACACACACACACACACACACACACACACACACACACACACACACACACACAACCACATAAATTACATAAATAGAAACAAAATAAAACTGACCTTTGAACATGAAAAAAAAATGAAAGAAGATCGATTCAAATATATGCAATAACAGCTATGTTCAAAATGATACAGTAGCCTATAACATACAGAACAGCATTAAATGATTATTACATTAGCAGCTCACAGTAGATAATTTGCAACATTGTCAACAACAACAAAAAACATACACGACTTCTTGGGCAGCCTCAGGTTTTAGAACGTTACATTGTAGCCTTTGATGTCACGTATTACAGTAATTGCTGGGGCATCGCAAAATGAATCACCATGACTTGAAACATTTCAAGTATAATACTGTTTTAAAGTAACACTCAAGGTGTGGCGGCATGAATGTTTGGTGAGTGTGTGGCACTGCCTGCTACAGTTTTCTAACGCCTGCCTGCTTCACAATTTTCCTGTGAGGGGTGTAGTTGCTTCAACTGTAGGCCGGTTGTTCCTGCGTGTCAGCCATATTGGAATGCTCGGCTCAGGATTGGGAATATACAGAACTTAACGAGCCTGAAGTGGTGGGCAGAGAAAGGAGAGCGCACGAACCGCTAAGCAACTTCAGTTTTTAACGGATTTAAAACACATATAAACGAGGAATTGAACCGGTTAACTAAAGTGAATTGATCCAACACGCGAATTGGAAAGGACAAAGTGAGTACAGTCATGTTTATTATATTTGTATGTAAAATGTAGGCGGCTTCCAGTTGAAGACTGTGTGTGATGGAGGATTTGCTGTGCCGACACATTGACGTTTTCTTCACATAAAATTATAAGTTATTTTCCATATCAGTTAATATTCTGTTGAAGATGGCTATTCTGCTAATGTAATGCTCAATCGTTGGTGTTGTCGCTCAATTGATACTTCCTCGCTATAATGTGCCACACGTAACAGTAACGTTGACCAATTCAAGCTAACAAAAAAAATGTTGGTTGTCTTTGATTACATCTTTAGGAAAGTAACGTTACTGTACATTTAATAGTTAACAATGACTCGGGAATCTCCAGAAATGGTTGTATATTACATTTCTTTCCACAATATGATCATAAAGTCTTAGAGCATAGTCTATTCAATTATTGTTTCGTTTGTGTAGTTTATCTAGACTACCTTTCTGAGAGATGTATGTGGTAACTATAGGTAGCCTAGCCTATGGGTGTTTCCTGAAGATTTGTGATTCGCTACACTTACACCCATGCGAAACCTACGGCTCCCATTATATTTGACTATTGCCGTGGAATTCTTGTTACTGTTTACAACTGTAAGCTTCGCGTAGCCCGAGGCCCTTTAAATTACAGTGCAGTGAAGGCCTGTATTTTTAGGAGCAGCGAGTGACTCCTGAGTGTAAACCACCAGGCATATATTGTCATTGTTAGGCTACTTTTAGTTTATTTAGCCGAAATCCAAGAGACTCGTGAATGTGATAGGATAGTCTGACGTTCATGTTATAAATTATGAAATAAGTCTATATATCACATACTCTCTCTCTCATATATATACACACACACACAAAAATGTGAAATCGGTTTTTGATATGCCATATGACCTTGGTCTGCCATAATATTGTGTTCGTGTTGACTATCCCAATGTTTTTCAGGGACGTTCCGAACATCTACTTGTCTGCTTGAGACTCACAATAAACCTCTGTAAAGAGTGAAGGGTGGGACAGTATTGCACTCAGGGCCTGTAATCAAGTGTCTCAGAGTAGGAGTGGTGATCTAGGATCAGGTTAACCTTGTCCATAATAGTCTGAATTGTTACGATTTAAAAGGCAATACTGATCCTAGATCAAAACTCCTACTCTGAGACACTTGACAAATACAGGACCAGACCCCCCCACTTTTGAAAGTACACTTTCAGAGCCAGGAGAGCAGATGTGTTGACAGATACAGACTTCATGATGACACATAAACAAACACTTGTACAGTTTGTAATCTAATGGGCTGGCAGTAATAAGGGGGGATGAAAGGAAACATACAGACTTTGATTCGACTCATTCATTGCTTGATGAATTAATTCCAAGACTTCCATCGGCCACTCGGTGGGTGTCTGTGAGTACGTGCGTGGATGCATGCTTGTGTCTGTCGGTGTGCGTGTGCACACGTGACATTGTCCACTGAGTAGGCCTAGGCTTAACCATGCTCATCATATCCACCTCAGGCAAGTTGGGATCCCACACGGACATAGGCTATATTCCACATCCTCCTCCTTATTCTGCCTACTGTTGTTTTAGCTGCAGAGGAAGAGGAGCTGTGTCTGAAGCAGCGGCTGTGACAGGAAGGACAAATTAACAATGTTCTCCAGTTGTGCTCCTGCATTCTGCTTTAGATTGGCCTTCCAGGATGCAGCCTAGCCTGGCTGCCTCACACACACAGACACACTGTCCCTCAGGATTCTGGGGGGGGAAACGCCTTTTTCCCCTCTACTCAGCAGCAGCAGTTTCATGTTGTGTGTGTGTGTGAGAGATTGAGAAGAGAGAGGATTTGCTGTGCTGTGATGCAGCTGTGGCTATTATGTGAATTGTTGTTGCATTTTGACCTGATGAGCTACAGTAGTAAATAACATGTTTCACAAACACAGGTTTTAGACTAGGTCTGTTCTGCTGCTGGCATTTATAATGGACACGTTGGAGTTCCAGCCTCAGATCCCTAAACCATAATTACAAAACAAAGATGGAGTGTCTTTGTGTGTGTGTGTGTCTGTGTCCATTTTGAACACTTTGTTGTTTCATTATTATTTCCATTTCTTTGGTCAGAGGCGTAAATAACAGATTAACATCAAGTTTATTGCTTCCACTCGGTCCGCAGCATGGTTTCACAGCCAGCATCATGTTGCAGTTCACTCCAAGTTTAATTGACTCCAGTTTCCCTCTGATCATAGCTTGTGTTGTATGTTTCATAGATGTGTTCATTCATAACTCTTTGAACTCTCTCTGTGAGAATGGATGAGTTGATTGAAAACAGTTGTTGTTTTCAGTCTGTATGTAAATGCCTGCGTGTGTGATCGTCCTCTATTATAACTATATTATAAACTATATTACATATTAAGCAATAAGGCCTGGGAGGGGTGTGGTATATGGCCAATATACCACGGCTAAGGGCTGTTCTTAAACACGACCAATGTAATTAGAGCAGTAAAAATAAATGGTTTGTCATACCCGTGGTATATGGTCTGATATACCATGGCTGTCAGCCAATCAGCATTCTGGGCTCGAAACACCCAATTTATAATATATTATAAAGTGTACTGTGATAGCCTTAGCAGCATAATCTTAAATGAATAGTGCGGAGGATGCTGGCTACTGATTACTGAAATTGGCTGACTGACCTGTCAATTGAAGTCAATGACTACGTGAGGCTGCTTGAAATCCTTTATTCTCTTCCTCTATTAAGTCTCAATTAGGAAAATTGTGTTGTCTTACACTGTGGGAAAAAAACACAAAAACAACCATATATTGTGAAAAAAAACTGTGTGGATAACCTGATGTATTGTCAAATGAAATATACGTTTAGTGGTCACGTACACAGATTTGCTGGTTCAGCGAAGTGCTAGTGTTTCTAGCTCCAACAGTGCAGTAATACCTACCAATTAAAAAGAATACACACCAAATTCAGAAATATCAGAACGAGCAATGTCAGAGACCGAAATATAAATTTAGTAGTATGTGGACACCTGCACGTCAAACATGTCATTCCAAAATCATGGGCATAAATATAGAGTTGGTCCCCCCTTTAACTGCTATAACAGCCTCCAATCTTCTGTGAAGGCGTTCCACGATGTTGCAACATTGCTGTGGGGACTAGCTTCCATTCAGCCACAAGAGCATTAGTGAGGTCGGGCACTGATGTTGGGCGATTAGGCCTGGCTCGCAGTCAGCATTCCAATTCATCCCAAAGGTGTCCAATGGGGTTGAGGTCAGGGCTCTGTGCAGTCCAGTTCTTCCACTCCGATCTCGACAAACCATTTCTGTATGGACCTCGCTTTGTGCACGGGGGCATTGTCATGCTGAAACAGGAAAGAGCCTTCCCCAAACTGTTGCCATAAGGTCCGAAGCACAGAATCGTCGAGAATGTCATTGTATGCTCTAGTGTTAAGATTTCCCTTCACTGGAAGGGGTATAGCACGAACCATGAAAAACAGCCCTAGACCATTATTCCTCCTCCACCAAACTTTACAGTTGGCACTATGCATTCGGGCAGGTAGCATTCTCCTGGCATCCTCCAAACCCAGATTTGTCCAGATGGTGAAGCGTGATTCATCACTCCAGAGAACAGGGAGTGTCCAGGTCTGGGGAACGGGCGGGCCAGTCCATAGCATCAATGCCTTCCTCTTGCAGGAACTGCTGACACACTCCAGCCACATGAGGTCTAGCATTGTCTTGCATTAGGAGGAACCCAGGGCCAACCGCATCAGCATATGGTCTCACAAGGGGTCTGAGGATCTCATCTCGGTACCTAATGGCAGTCAGGCTACCTCTGGCGAGCACATGGAGGGCTGTGCGGACCCCCAAAGAAATGCCACCCCACACCATGACTGACCCATCGCCAAACCGGTCATGCTGGAGGATGTTGCAGGCAGCAGAACGTTCTCCACGTCGTCTCCAGACTCTGTCACATCTGTCACGTGCTCAGTGTGAACCTGCTTTCATCTGTGAAGAGCACAGGGCGCCAGTGGCAAATTTGCCAATCTTGGTGTTCTCTGGCAAATTCCAAACGTCCTGCACGGTGTTGGGCTGTAAGCACAACCCCCACCTGTGGACATCGGGCCCTCATACCACCCTCATGGAGTCTGTTTCTGACCGTTTGAGCAGACACATGCACATTTGTGGCCTGCTGGAGGTCATTTTGCAGGGCTCTGGCAGTGCTCCTCCTGCTCCTCCTTGCACAAAGGCGGAGGTAGCGGTCCTGCTGCTGGGTGGTTGCCCTCCTACGGCCTCCTCCACGTCTCCTGATGTACTGGCCTGTCTCCTGGTAGCGCCTCCATGCTCTGGACACTACGCTGACAGCCACAGCAAACCTTCTTGCCACAGCTCGCATTGATGTGCCATCCTGGATGAGCTGCACTACCTGAGCCACTTGGGTGGGTTGTAGACTCCGTCTCATGCTACCACTAGAGTGAAAGCACCGCCAGCATTCAAAAGTGACCAAAACATCAGCCAGGAAGCATAGGAACTGAGAAGTGGTCCTTTGAGAACCACTCCTTTATTGGGGGTGTCTTGCTAATTGCCTATAATTTCCACCTGTTTTCTATTCCATTTGCACAACAGCATGTGAAATGTATTGTCAATCAGTGTTGCTTCCTAAGTGGACAGTTTGATTTCACAGAAGTGTGATTGACTTGGAGTTACATTGTGTTGTTTAAGTGTTCCCTTTATTTTTTTGAGCAGTGTATATATATATATATATTAGAGGTCGACCGATTAATCGGAATGGCCGATTAATTAGGGCCGATTTCAAGTTTTCATAACAATCGGAAATCTGTATTTTTGGACACCGATTTGGCAGATGTTTTTTTTTTTAACACCTTTATTTAACTACGCAAGTCAGTTAAGAACACGTTCTTATTTTCAATGAAGGCCTAGGAACGGGGGGTTAACTGCCTTGTTCAGGGGCAGAATGACAGATTTTCCCCTTGGGGATTCGTTTTTGCAACCTTCCGGTTACTAGTCCAACGCTCTAACCACCTGCCTTACATTGCACTCCACGAGGAGCCTGCATGGCAGGCTGACTACCTGGTAAGCGAGGGCAGCAAGAAGCCAAGGTAAGTTGCTAGCTAGCATTAAACTTATCTTATAAAAAACAATCAATCTTAACATAATCACTAGTTAACCTGTTTTGCGTGCAAGCCCGACGTCGGTACATTTATGACAACAGCCAGCTCAAAGTGCAGGGCTCGAAATTCAAAATATATATTTTTTAAATATTTAACTTTCACACATTAACAAGTCCAATACAGCATATGAAAGGTACACATCTTGTGAATCCAGCCAACATGTCCGATTTTTAAAATGTTTTACAGGGAAGACAAAATATGTAAATCTATTAGCTAACCACGTTAGCAAAAGACACCACTTTTTTTACTATAACAGTTTATTACTCCATCAGTAGCTATCACAAATTCGACCAAATAAAGATATAAATAGCCACTAACCAAGAAACAACTTCATCAGATGACAGTCTGATAACATATTTATTGTATAACATATTTTTTTTTCGAAAAATTTGCATATTTCAGGTATAAACCATAGTTTACATTTCAGCTACAATCAGAAATTGCACCGAAAGCAGCCATAATATTTACAGACACCAACGTCAAATACCTAACTACTCATCATAAAACATTTCTGAAAAATACATAGTGTACAGCAATTGAAAGATAGGCATCTTGTGATTCCAGACAATATTTCCGATTTATTAAATGTTTTACAGCGAAAACAAAATGTAGCGTTATATTAGCGTAGCCACAATAGCCAGAAACACTTGGGCGCCGACGACCAGTTCACATGCGAGACTGATATTAGAAATAGCATCATAAAATGTTTCTTACTTTTGGTGATCTTCCGTCAGAATGTTGGACATGGTGTCCTTTGTCCAGAACAGTCGTTGTTTGGATCTGGAACGGCAAATTTCCCTCTTCATTTAGCATGGGCACTTGCCAACTGGCACGGATCTCTCCAACGTCAACAAAGTCAGAGAACGGAACACGGCAAAACTCCCGAAAAAATTTCAATAATCTGATTAAACTATAATTGAAAAAACATACTTTACGATGATATGGTCACATGTATCAAATAAAATCCGAACCGGAGATAGTAGTCGTCCATAACGGCAGCTAAACAGAAGGCAATCCCACTGTCCAACTGGCGCTGCCAAGAGTACCGGAAATGAGGGACACGTCATACAAAGAGCTTGTATTCCAATTCAGAACAAGATGAACACAAAATTTCTTCTCTCGCAGCCTCTTGACAACCAGGGGAAGGTCTATGAAGTGTACGTAGACTCTTACGTTTTATGCCCATGTATAGGCAGGAAGTTGAACAGAGTATCGATTTCAGACATTCCACTTCCTGGTCAGGAGATGTGCTGCAGAATGAGTTCTGTTTCACTCAGAGAAATAATTCAAACGGTTTTAGAAACTAGAGAGTGTTTTCTATCCAATAGTAATAATAATATGCATATTGTACGAGCAAGAATTGAGTACGAGGCCGTTTGAAATGGGCATCTTTTATCTGGCTACTCAATACTGCCCCTTGCAGCCATAAGAAGTTAACTACACATGGTTGCTATTACTAGTTTATCTAGCGTGTCCTGCGTTGCATATAATCGATGCGGTGCCTGTTAATTTCTCATCGAATCATAGCCTACTTCACCAAACGGGTGATGATTTAGCACTGTCGTTGCACCAAACCTAACCATAAACATCAATGCCTTTCTTTAAAATCAGTACACAAGTATATATTTTTAATCCAGCATATTTAGTTAATATTGCCTGCTAACATGAATTTCTTATAATTAGGGAAAATTTTGTCACTTCTCTTGCGTTCCGTGCAAGCAGTCAGGGTATATGCAGCAGTTTGGGCCGCCTGGCTCGTTGCGAACTGTGTGAAGTCCATTTATTCCTAACAAAGACCGTAATTAATTTGCCAGAATTGTACATAATAATGACATAACATTGAAGGTTGTACAATGGAACAGCAATATTTAGACTTAGGGATGCCACCCGTTAGATGAAATACGTAACGGTTCCGTATTTCACTGAAAGAATAAACGTTTTGTTTTCGAGATGATAGTTTCCAGATTCGACCATATCAATGACCAAAGGCTCGTATTTCTGTGTGTTATTATGTTATAATTAAGTCTATGATTTGATAGAGCAGTCTGACTGAGCGATGGTAGGCACCAGCAGGCTCGTAAGCATTCATTCAAACAGCACTTTCATGCGTTTGCCAGCAGCTCTTCGCAATGCTTCAAGCACTGAGCTGTTTATGACTTCAAGCCTATCAACTCCCGAGATTAGGCTGGTGTAACCGATGTGAAATGGCTAGCTAGTTAGCGGGGTGCGCGCTAATAGCGTTTCAATCGGTGACGTCACTCGCTCTGAGACTTGGAGTAGTTGTTCCCCTTGCTCTGCAAGGGCCGTGGTTTTTGTGGAGCGATGGGTAACGATGCTTCGAGGGCGGCTGTTGTCGATGTGTTCCTGGTTCGAGCCCAGATAGGGACGGAAGCTATACTGTTACACTGGCAATACTATAGTGCCTATAAGAACATCCAATAGTCAAAGGTATATGAAATAAAAATGGTATAGAGAGAAATAGTCCTATAATTCCTATAATAACTACAACCTAAAACTTCTTACCTGGGAATATTGAAGACTCATGTTAAAAGGAACCACCAGCTTTCATATGTTCTCATGTTCTGAGCATGGAACTTAAACGTTAGCTTTTTTACACGGCACATATTGCACTTTTACTTTCTTCTCCAACACTTTTGTTTTTGCATTATTTAAACCAAATTGAACATGTTTCATTATTTATTTGAGGCTAAATTTATTTTATTGATGTATTATATCAAGTTAAAATAAAAGTGTTCATTCAGTATTGTTGTAATTGTCATTATTACAACTAAATGTAAAACAATCTGCCTATTAATCGGTATCGGATTTTTTTGGGGTCCTCCAATAATCGGTATCGGTATCGGCGTTGAAAAATCATAATCGGTCGACCTCTAACATATATATATATATATATATGATGTGTTTGGACAGTATATTATATGTAACTGAGTGGGTGGATGAATCAGTTGAACACACCTGACCAGACAGTGGCGTACTGTTACATGTATTAAAAGCTCTGAATGGTCAAGTGGCCGTATAGCATTAACTGCGATGCAGGCTCCGCAGACTTCAGGGCTTTCATACTTCTTGCGCTTAGTCAAGCACAGCAGAGCTATTGTGAAGGAAGTTGTCAAGGAAGTGACTGTTTATACAGGACGTACCTCCCCCACCTACCATCAACCAATCATGTCAATGCGGAGCTATGCGGAGCTATGCCCTCCGCATTGTTACAAAATTTGAGAGGCGCACAGCGATGTGGTACGGAGGTCAATACGGCCTCCACAAGCCTCCAGAGGCTCAGCAATCGCTTCACACCCTCCATACAGAGCCTCCGACCAAATTTTTGGATCAACCATAAATGGGCTTTTAGACATTCAGACCTGGCCTGTGTCCTAAATGGCACCCATAGGCACCCTCTGGTCAAAAGTACGGCACTTTGTAGGGAATATGGTGCCATTGTAGCTCTGGGCTTCTGCAGTGTCTGGGAGATGAGGTGTTTTTGACCTTTAGTTTGCCTCCATTAATAATGCATTTAACATACAGTCTTGCTACTAATATTATACGGCTGTAAGTCAAAGCATCACCTTTGACTGGTGGCGAGGACAACGTGGTCAGTGGTTAGACATTTTTGATTTATGTTTGTAGTCCTGTGGTGTGCTTTGAGCATTATGGGGAAGTTGCTACTGCTCTTTCCATTCAAATCATTCTCTTAATGTTTCTGAAAGAAAAATGGTTCCACATGTCCATGGTCTGAATGCCCCTGGGCATAGTTTTGTGCTTATTGGTTTAGATTAATACAGTACAGTTAATCCTGGTACACATTTAATCAACCTCAATGAACATAAACAAATCTAACAACTTCCAGGTCTTTTTCCATGAGTGGTTTCATTGTAAAGTGGCTAAAATGGCAGAGGAAGGAGATGGGGGAGCTAAAGTGAACCCAAACTACTACCCTCCGCTAGCCTCCACAAGCCTCCACTTACCTCCACTAGCCTCCACTACCCTGACTATGTTTCTCCTCAAGCTAAAGGTTCCAGTGTTCTTTCTGGTTGCGTCCCAAATGGAACCCTATTCCCTACATAGTGCACTACTTCTAACACCATATATGTTCATTTCCCATTGCAAATCATTTAGCTACGGTGTGTCCTGGCCTAGTGAACACTCCCCTGGCTCGGCCTGCTGTGGCCTTAGCAGGCAGGATCAAGGACCGGAAGAGGAAAACAAACAAAGCCAGGTTTGTCTGCCAGCCATTCTCTTCCATCCAGGAGATGAAGATCTATGCAGAGCACGTCAGGGACCACAGTGTAGCCTGGGTAACTGGTGAGAGATATACGCACTACCCCCACTACCATTTCTCTTTGCATGTTTAGCCGTCACATATGCAGCACATACCCTGTATGTCAACTCCCTCTAAAGGTAAATAGAAGACAATATACAGTAGGCAGTCACATATATTTTCGTACATAGAAGAGGGCAGGGCAGGTTACAGTAGGCACAGTGAAGGAAAGCTTCTATAGTGTGTAGGCACATTTTGTTTTTTACATGGAAGGCCATTGCAAAGTGACTTCCGGCTGTAATGGAAAGACAATAGCCATTGCTTCGCCTAGATCGGGACGGGGTCGTGTACTGTCTCACCGTGATGCTGTCAGGATATAGGCTATTTGGGACAGTGAGAGGCCATAGAGGAAGGCTCAGGTGGTCAGTCAGACACTTGAGACCTGTACTGAATGTGTCTAGACTATCTTTAGCGAGCTGCCTGGCTTCTCAGAACTTTTCACACCGTGCATTCTACTGGAAGGTAAAGTCTACCCAGCCTCACTGTCATGCTGTCTGTCTGGATCAGGGGTGAGTCTCACTGTCATGCTGTCTGTCTGGATCAGGGTTGAGTCTCACTGTCATGCTGTCTGTCTGGATCAGGGTTGAGTCTCACTGTCATGCTGTCTGTCTGGATCAGGGGTGAGTCTCACTGTCATGCTGTCTGGATCAGGGGTGAGTCTCACTGTCATGCTACCTGTCTGGATCAGAGTTGAGTCTCACTGTCATGCTGTCTGTCTGGATCAGGGGTGAGTCTCACTGTCATGCTGTCTGTCTGGATCAGGGTTGAGTCTCACTGTCATGCTGCCTGTCTGGATCAGGGGTGAGTCTCACTGTCATGCTGTCTGTCTGGATCAGGGGTGAGCCTCACTGTCATGCTGCCTGTCTGGATCAGAGTTGAGTCTCACTGTCATGCTGTCTATCCGGATCAGGGGTGAGTCTCACTGTCATGCTGTCTGTCTGGATCAGGGGTGAGTCTCACTGTCATGCTGTCTGTCCGAATCAGGGTTGAGTCTCACTGTCATGCTGCCTGTCTGGATCAGGGTTGAGTCTCACTGTCATGCTGCCTGTCTGGATCAGGAATGAGTCTCACTGTCATGCTGTCTGTCTGGATCAGGGTTGAGTCTCACTGTCATGCTGTCTGGATCAGGGGTGAGTCTCACTGTCATGCTGTCTGTCTGGATCAGGGTTGAGTCTCACTGTCATGCTGCCTGTCTGGATCAGAGTTGAGTCTCACTGTCATGCTGTCTGTCTGGATCAGGGTTGAGTCTCACTGTCATGCTGTCTGTCTGGATCAAGGTTGAGTCTCACTGTCATGCTGTCTGTCTGGATCAGGATGGAGTCTCACTGTCATGCTGTCTGTCTGGATCAGGGTTGAGTCTCACTGTCATGCTGTCTGTCTGGATCAGGGTTGAGTCTCACTGTCATGCTGTCTGTCTGGATCAGGGTTGAGTGTATCCCTGGGCATCTAGGTTTAGATGTTTTGAACAGCAATACAAGATGGGATAAACACACTGACTCTCTTAGCCCAACTATTCCTCACTGACATTTATCCAGGCTGGTTGGAGAACTATGAGCAGAATGTTGTGGTCGGCCAAAACTGGAATGCGTTACATCTTCATTTAAAAAAAAATATATATATTATATTGGCAGTGGCAAGGCATTCTACACAAGCATTCTTGTTTTTTGAATTTGACTTCTAATAGTTTTCATACAGTTGTACTGTAGTACAGTGCATTCGGAAAGTATTCTGAGCCCTTGACTTGTTTCACATTTTGTTACATTACATCCTTATTCTAAAATGGATGAAATACATGTTTTACCTCATCAATCTACACACAATACACCATAATGACAAAGCGAAAACAGGTTTTTCAAATGTTTTGCAAATGTATAAAATATAAAACATAAGTATTCAGACCCTTTGCTATGAGACTCTAAAATGAGCTCAGGTGCATCCTGTTTCCATTGATCATTCTTAAGATATTTCTACAACTAGATTGGAGTCCACCTGTGGTAAATTCAATTGATTGGACAAGATTTGGAAAGGCACACACCTGTCTATATAAGGTCTCATAGTTGACAGTGCATGTTAGAGCAAAACCAAGCCATGAGTTCGACGGAATTGTCCGTAGAGCTCCGAGACAAGATTGAGTCGAGGCACAGATCTGGGGAAGTGTACCAAAAGATTTCTGCAGCATTGAAGGTCCCCAAGAACACAGTGGCCTCCATCACTCTTAAAATTGAAGAAGTTTGGAACCACCAAGACTCTTCCTAGAGCTGGCCGCCCGGCCAAATTGAGCAATTGGCGGAGAAGGGCCTTGGTCAGGGAGGTGACCAAGAACCCAATGGTCACTCTGACAGAGCCCCAGAGTTCCTCTATGGAGATGGGAGAACCTTTTCATAAGGACAACCATCTCTGCAGCACTACACCAATCAGGCCTTTATGATAGAGTGGCCAGAAGGAACCCACTCCTCAATAAATTGCACATGACAGCCCGCTTGGAGTTTGCCAAAAGGCACCTAAATGACTCTGACCAGGAGAAACAAGATTCTCTGGTCTGATGAAACCAAGATTAAACTATTTGGCCTGAATGCCTATTGTCATGTCTGGAGGAAACCTGGCACCATCCCTACGGTGAAGCATGGTTGGGACAGCATCATGCTGTGAATATGTTTTTCAGTGGCAGGGACTGGGAGACTAGTCAGGCTCGAGGGAAAGATGAACGGAGCAAAGTACAGAGAGATCCTTAATGAACATCTGCTCAGGACCTCAGACTGGGGCGAAGGTTCATCTTCCAACATGACAATGACCCTAGCCACACAGTCAAGACAACGCAGGAGTGGCTTCAGGTCAAGTCTCTGAATGTCCTTGAGTGGCCCAGCCAGAGCGCGGACTCGAACCCGATCGAACATCTCTGGAGAGACCTGAAAAAAGCTGTGCAGTGACGCTCCCCATCTAACCTGACAGAGCTTGAGAGGATCTGCAGAGAAGAATGGGAAAAACTCCCCAAATACAGGTGTGCCAAGTTTGTAGCGTCATAGTCAATAAGACTCGAGGCTGTAATCGCTATCAAAGGCGCTTCAACAAAGTACTGAGTAAAGGGTCTGAATAGTTATGTAAATGTGATATTTCAGTTTTTTGGGGTCATTATGTGGTATTCGTTGAAGATTATTGAGGGGGAAAAAACTATGAATCCTTTTTAGAATAAGGCTGAAATGTAACAAAATGTGTAAAAATCAAGGGGTCTGAATACTTTCTGAAGGCACTGTAAGTATGTTTCTCTTTTGACCAGTAGTAAACATAGTCACTCTCTCTCCATCTCTCCCTTTCCATCTCTTTCCCTTTCCATCTCTGTTCCTTTCCCTCTCTCCCTGTCCATCTCTTCCAGTCTCCTTTTCCGTCTCTCTCCCTTTCCGTCTCTCTCCCTTTCCGTCTCTCCCTTTCCATCTCTTACCCTTTCCATTTCTCTCCCGCTCTCTTGCTCTAGCTCCTCAGTCCACTGTGTGCCATCCATCCATCCCACACAAGACAAGAGTTGGGCTCTTTTCCTGACGTGATTCTGGGTCATGACAGAAGAGAAAAAAATGGAAAGAAACAATTTTCAGAGATTTGATGGCACAGATGTGTTTTTCTAGGATGGATTAAAGTAGTATTTTTGTAGGCAGAGTTGAGTAGTCTGGAAAGCCGCAGCATCAACTAGAAATCCCTTTTGTTGCCTTGACATAGTCACACAGAGATCTTTACGGTTACGTCATTTTGATTGAGGTATAACGGTGATGAGTTGAGAATGTATGCATCAGAATATGTACTATGCTCTATTCTAGGTACTGAACATTGTTAAATGGAAACATTAGCCTAGCTACTGTTATGCTTAGTCACTAGATTGATCCTTTGCCTGTTTGTGATGCTTTAAACAGCCTGTGTGTGTTATTACTGTATAATTGGGTAACACACGATTATGGATGAAGTCCGTCATGAAAATAAAATAACCTTCATAACCGTAAAAATCATAATAATCATTTTGAGTGAACAGCTGACTGAAAACTGTACAGCCAGGCATTCGTGCAGTTGAGTCCGTTTCCACGGTTACATCGACTCTTTACAAAGTGAAGAAACTTTGTTGCTCCTTGCTGAAACAAGCAAGGTGTTCTAGCAAATTATTCTTTGGGTACCTAGGGAACACTCCCCTTCCTGCAGCAGCAGCACGTGCAGTCAGGAGAGGAGAAAATGTGCAACAATTATAACGGTGACCGCAATTTATTTTTTACTTTTATTTAACTAGGCAAGTCAGTTAAGAACAAATTCTTATTTTCAATGACGGCCTAGGAACAGTGGGTGCCCCTGAACTGCCTGTTCAGGGGCAGAACGACAGATTTGTACATTGTCAGCTCGGGGATTTGAACTTGCAGCCTTTCGGTTACTAGTCCAACACACTAGGCTACTCTGCCACCCCATCATTTTGCTGACCAATAACCATCATCCAAAATTCCATGACCGTCACAGCCTTATACAGTACCAGTCAAAAGTTTGGACACACCCACTCATTCAAGGGTTTTTCTTTATTTTTTACTATTTTCTACATTGTAGAATAATAGTGAAGACATCAAAACTATGAAATAACACATCTGGAATCATGTAGTAACCAAAAGTAACCTTCACTCTGCGGTCCAACTCATCCATCTCATTTGGTTTTAGGTCGGGTGATTGTGGAGGCCAGGTCCATCTGATGCAGCACTCCATTACTCTCCTTCTTGGTCAAATAGCCCTTACACAGCCTGGAGGTGTGTTGGGTCATTGTCATGTTGAAAAACAAATGAGAGTCCCACTAAGCGCAAACCTGATGGGATGGTGTATCGCTGCAGAATGCTGTGGTAGCCATGCTGGTTAAGTGTGCTTTGAATTCTAAATAAATCACTGACAGTGTCACCAGCAAAGCACCCCCCACATCATCACACTGCCTCCATGCTTCACGGTGGGAACCACACAAGCGGAGATAATCCGTTTACCTACTCTGCGTCTCACAAAGACACAGCGGTTGGAACCAAAAATCTCAAATTTGGACTCATCAGACCAAAGGACAGATTTCCACCCGTCTAATGTCCATTGCTCGTGTTTCTTGGCCCAAGCAAGTCTCTTCTTTTTATTGGTGTCCTTTAGTAGTGTTTTTTTTGCAGCAATTTGACCATGAAGGCCTGATTCACGCAGTCTCCTCTGAACAGTTGATGTTGAGATGAGATATGTCTGTTACTTGACCTCTGTGAAGCATTTATTTGGTCTGCAATTTCTGAGGCTGGTAACTCTAATGAACTTATCCTCTGCAGCAGAGGTAACTCTGGGTCTTCCTTTCCTGTGGTGGTCCTCATGAGAGCCAGTTTCATCACAGCATTTGATGTTTTTTGCGACTGCACTTGAAGAAACTTTCAAAGTTCTTGACATTTTTTCGTATTGACTGACCTTCATTTATTAAAGTAATGATGGACTGTCGTTTCTCTTTGCTTATTTGAGCTGTTCATGCTATAATATGAACTTGGTCTTTTACCAAGTAGGGCCATCTTCTATATACCACCCCTACCTTGTCACAACACAACTGATTGGCTCAAATGCATTAAGAAGGAAAGAAATTCCACAAATTAACTTTTAACAAGGCACACCTGTTAATTGAAAAGCATTCCAGGTGACTACCTCACGAAGCTGGTTGAGAGAATGCCAAGTGTGTGCAAAGCTGTCATCAAGGCAAAGGGTGGCTACTTTGAAGCATCTAAAATAGAAAATACATTTTTGTTGCTTACTACATGATTCCCTATGTGATATTTCATAGTTTTGATGTCTTCACTATTATTCTACAATGTCGAAAATAGTACAAATTAAGAAAAACCCCTTGAATGAAAAGGTGCATCCAAACTTTTGACTGGTACTGTATGTGTTTCCCAAATGGCTTCCTATTCCCTATACAGTGCACTACTTTTGACCAGAGCCCATTTGGGCTCTGGTCCAAAGTAGTACACTTTAAAAGGGATAGTGTGCCATTTGCAGACCTGCCAACTTGCACAAATTATGCGTACCATGCACACAATTTGAGGTCAAATTGCGCAGGTACGAATAACTACCCTAAAATAGGCTTCTAGTTGGCACATTGGGGTTTTTGACTCGACTGTCTAAAGTTGGAGCTGAGCCAATCAGATGACTTTGGCAAGGAGTAAAAATCTCTTGCTCTCCGCTCTGGGCTGCCCCCCTGCAGTTCTGTTTCCGTCCCTCGAGCTGGATAGCAGCCTCCACTTTGTCCGTTGACACCATTGATGTGTGAAGGAAACTGTTTTCAAATACATTTTCCAAAATTGTATGTATTCAGCACAACCAATATTTCGTAGTTGGCTCCTTAGCTAAGGCATCATCACAATGAAGGTAGTTAGCTACCTACAGTGTTCAGTCAACGAAGTGAGAATGGTTTCTTGCCTGCATATGCTTTGATTTCTGCAACGGTAGTAGGCACCAACGCACTGTGGCGCAAGGAAACGTGCAGTGTTACGCTGATCATACCGTCCTTCACAGGAAGTCATGTTAGATTGTTATGGATTAGTACACTTATGTTAATTAATCAGTTCTTCATCGGTCCTCTTGATATAGCTGTATGTCAACAGTAGGCTGCTAATGATATGATAGTTGTCAATTCCCAAATGACAACATGGCATGTTGAATAAATGGTCGCCTAGTAGTCAGACCTAGCTTGATGGAAGAGGTCAGGGATGGAGATCTGCAACAAGCTCATACAGGCCTAGTTCAGTTGTTTCATATTCCAAATAGCCTGTAGTAAGATACACTACTACATTGCATCCAGTAATTTACTTATTCAGAATGTTCTCCTGAATCAAAATGAAGAAGAAGCCAGTTTACATTTTCACTAAACTATCCCCATAAAGACACCTATTAACACCTAATAATCCCCAGTTTACAATTGGCTCATTCATCCCCCTCGACTCCCCTGTAACTATTCCCCAGGTCGTTGCTGCAAATGAGAACGTGTTCTCAGTCAACTTACCTGGTAAAATAACGGTAAAATTAAAAAATTAAAAAAAATTAATTAGAATAGTCTTTACCCCTAAATTTAACCTAGAAAAATGGGAAAGTGTGTCATTGAGACCACCTCAATTTTATTTAGGATCAAATACAATATTTCTTGAACTTAAGCAAAAGGAACAAAACAGGGAGGAACTTAACTGAATTTGTCCAAGAGAAACTCATTTTAGTTGCAAAATGTTCCGTTTTGCAACTGTTTGGACTAATGATTACACCCCCGATTGTACATTTAAACATATTTCTAGTTAGTTACTGAAGAGCAGCCAATTACCAAGTACCAAGTAGTCTATAGCCTTCCGATCCTACTGAGACAGTCTTCTGCCAACATCATTATTAGACAAAAAAAATGTTGCCTGAGCAGTGTGGGTTGTCACACGCGTTCCCGCCGCCGGGCTGAAGTGGTACACTTCGAGGTTGGCAGGTCTGCATTTATGACGCAACCGTGATATTTAAAGGTCAATAGATATTCATGCACAAGAGGCTGCCTGGCCTGCTTTACGTTTATCACAACTCCTTCATATCTGTCACGAACCAGCACTGTAGCTGATTTGTACTTTGTAACATGCCCTTATAGCCCAGCGGCTCTAAAATGTTTGTTATTCGGCAACAAATCCTTTCCTGGTTATAGGCATATGTTCAGTAGTTAGACGTGTTCACAATCACTCTTGAGTCTGTTTCATGGCGAGCCCGTTTCTATTTCCTCAGCATCTTCTCCCCCCATTTCTCAGTTGAATTTTGTTGGCTAAGCAGTGAGCAGGTAGGGGTGGTGAAACTCGTAGGCTGTCATAGCGTACAGTACACGATGCAAGGTTGCTGCCAGCCTGTGGAATTCCAGCAGGTGTAAGGGAAGATAAGGAAGCTCAGTGAGGCTCTGTCATATCTGCCACCCCCCCCTGTACTGTCACCACTGGTCCCATTTAGCTTTCTCTCTCTTCTTTTCTCTCCTCTCCTTTCTCTCTCTCTTCTCTTCTCTCCTCTCCTCTTTCTCTCTCTCAATCTCTCTCTCTTTCTCTCTCTTCTCTCCTCTTTCTCTCTCAATCTCTCTCTCTTCTCTCCTCTCCTCTTTCTCTCTCTCAATCTCTCTTTCTTTCTCTCTCTGTTTCTCTCTCAATTAATTTCAAAACGCTTTATTGGCATGGGAAGCATGTTTACATTGCCAAAGCAAGTGAAATAGATAATAAACAAAAGTGAAATAAACAATAAATATTAACAGTAAACATTACACTCACAAGTTTCAAACGAATAGAGACATTTAAAATGTCATATTATGGCTATTTACAGTGTTGTAACAATGTGCAAATAGTTAAAGTACAAAAGGGAAAATAAAAAATGAATATGGGTTGTATTTACAATGGTGTTTTTTTTCGCTGGTTACCCATTTTTTGTGGCAACAGGTCACGCATCTTGCTGTTGTGATTGCAAACTTGTATTTCACCTAATAGATATGGGAGTTTATAAAAATTGGATTTGTTTTCAAATTCTTTGTGGGTCTGTGTAATCTGAGTAAAATACATCATGTGTCTCTAAATGGTTAGGAAGTGCAGCTCAGTTTCCACCTCATTTTGTGGGCAGTGTGCACAAAGCCTGTCTTCTCTTGAGCCAGGTCTGCCTGCGGCGGCCTCTCTCAATAGCAAAGCTATGCTCACTAAGTCTGTACATAGAAAAGCTTTGACTAATTGGGATGTTGAACTTTGTTCCTTTTGATGGCGTAGAAGGCCCTTCTTGCCTTGTCTCTCAGATCGCTCACAGCTTTGTGGAAGTTAGCTTTTGTGCTGATGTTTAGGCTGAAGTCCGTATTGTTTTTTGTGTGCTCAAGGGCAACAGTGTCAAGATGGAATTTGTTTTCGTGGTCCTGGCAACTGGACCTTTTTTGGAACATCATTATTTTTGTCTTACTGAGATTTACTGTCAAGGACCAGGTCTGACAGAATCTGTGCAAAAGATCTAGGTGCTGCTGTAAGCCCTCCTTGGTTGGGGACAGAAGCACCAGATCATCAGCAAACTGTGGACATTTGATTTCAGATTCACGTAGGGTGAGGCCGGGTGCTGCATGCTGTTCTAGTGCCCTTGCCAATTCGTTGATATATACACACTACCGTTCAAAAGTTTGAGGTCACTTAAAAATGTCCTTGTTTTTGAAAGAAAAGCACGTTTTTTTTTGTCCATTTAAAATAATATCAAACTGATGGGAAATACAGTGTAGACATTGTTAATGTTGTAAATGACTATTGTAGCTGGAAACGGCTGATTTGTTATGGAATATCTACATAGGTGTGCAGAGGCCCATTATCAGCAACCATCTCTCCTGTGTTCCAATGGCATGTTGTATTAGCTAATCCAAGTTTATAATTTTAAAAGGCTAATTTATCATTAGAAAACCCTTTTGCAATTATGTTAGCACAGCTGAAAACTGTTTTCCTGATTAAAGAAGCAATAAAACTGGCCTTCTTTAGACTAGTTGAGTATCTGGAGCATCAGTATTTGTGGGTTCAATTACAGGCTCAAAATGGCCAGAAACCAAGCACTTTCTTCTGAAACTCATCAGTCTATTCTTGTTCTGAGAAATGAAGGCTATTCCATGCGAGAAATTGCCAAGAAACTGAAGATATCGTACAACGCTGTGTACTACTTCTTTCACAGAACAGCGCAAACTGGCTCTAACCAGAATAGAAAGAGTGGGAGACCCCGGTGCACAACTGAGCAAGAGGACAAGTACACATTATAATGTCTAGTTTGAGAAACAGACACCTGAATAGTCCACAACTGGCAGCTTCATGAAATAGTACCCGCAAAATACCAGTATCAACGTCAACAGTGAAGAGGCGACTCCGGGATGCTGGCCTTCTAGGCAGAGTTCCTCTGTCGAGTGTTTGTGTGCTTTTGCCCATCTTAATTTTTTCTATTTATTGGCCAGTCTGAGATATGGCTTTTTCATTGCAGCTCTGCCTAGAAGGCCAGCATCCCGGGGTCGCCTCTTCACTGTTGACGTTGAGACTGGTGTTTTGCGGGTACTATTTAATGAAGCTGCCAGTTGAGGACTTGTGTGGCGTCTCTTTCGTTTTACCACAACTTTGGAAGTTTGCTTGGGGTCATTGTCCCTTTGGAAGACCCATTTGCAACCAAGCTTTAACTTCCTGACTGATGTCTTGAGATGTTGCTTCAATATATCCACATCATTTTCCTGCCTCATGATGCCATCTATTTTGTGAAGTGCACCAGTCCCTCCTGCAGCAAAGCCCCCCCACAACATGGTGCTGCCACCCCCGTGCTTCACGGTTGGGATGGTGTTCTTCGGCTTGCAAGCATCCCCCTTTTTCCTCCAAACATAAAGATGGTCATTATGGGCAAACAGTTCTATTTTTGTTTCATCAGACCAGAGAACATTTATCCAAAACGTATGATCTTTGTCCCCATGTGCAGTTGCAAACCGTAGTCTGGCTTTTTTATGGCGTTTTTGGAGCAGTGGCTACTTCCTTGCTGAGTGGCCATTCAGGTTATGTCAATATAGTGTATGTAAACTTCCGACTTCAACTATGTTTAATTGGTATATTGTAATTCCTTCGCCACCATGGCCTATTTATTGCCTTACCTCCCTTATCTTACCTCATTTGCACACACTGTATATATACTTTTTTTCTTACTGTATTATTGACTGTATGTTTGTTTATTCCATGTGTAACTCTGTGTTGTTGTATGTGTCCAACTGCTTTGCTTTATCTATGCCAGGTCGCAGTTGTAAATGAGAACTTATTCTCAACTAGCCTACCTGGTTAAATAAAGGTGAAATATATATAAATATTTTTTTTTGTCAGACTCCCCCGTCTAATATCTATAACCCTCTTATCAGGAAATAATTCCTTGAAGAGTTCACCTTTTAGCTAGGCAATAACATTGACTTAGTTGTGTAGGATGGAAAAATTGCTCTGAAATGGTCTGTCAATGGGTGATTGGTGCTGGTCTGTGTTTGTCATGGTGTGTTAGATGGGCTGCTTGCTGATGGAATGCTGATGTGTAGCTTTCAGGGTTTGGCTCAGCATATGTTCGACACTGTCTATCTGGAAGTAGCACCTCAAGACCCCAAATATTTCGAGTGACAAGTGTGTCTGGGTATACCTGTAGAGGGGGTGTATTGAGAAACCTGGTTGGAAACAGTGAGACACATGATACAAACAAATAGTCATCGAGACCTGGAAGTCTATTTGTGGGTGTCTGCAGTTTCCTTGGCTGACGTGTTCTCTCATAGATGTGTTGTCTGTCTGTGCAAGCCAGCTGTCTGGGGAAAATACTGCAACAAAAGCAGGTATCCAATACCACCCACACCACAAACGCTTTTATCATTTGTGATGTGTGAGTGTGGCCCATGGCTTATATTGCCTTGAAATTAGGCTAGACCAATTACCAAATTGGTCCTGTGTTTGGTAAGACAGCGTGTGTCTGTTCCTCTGACAGGGCATGTTCAGGTTCATTAGAGCCTTATTCAGGTACAGTAGAGCACAGAATGTTTATTATGTTGTAATAATGACATGTTCTGTTATGTCGCTTTATTTTTGTTTGTCATTTTGCATTATCCTGTGAACTCCTCGTTAAAACTCCAAAATGTAACTGTTTGTAATCGCCGCCTTCTCCCACAGACTGCTGATTCAACCAGTAGTAACATGTGTTGTGACTGTAAAACCTGCGAGTAATCATTGTTCTGTTTCTTTGTAGTCTCAGTGTGACATGTCTGGAATTTGAACCCAGTATGTGTGGGTTGGCCTTGGTTTAGTTGTTCTGTATTCTTCATCCTCACTACTGCATTTCACTCCACTAGCAGTGTTTCCCCTCTGATTTTTTTCAGCAGTGGTGGCAAGGGTGCACTGCTATTAGCGCAATGACATGTTAGCTGTTCCCATAGACTTCCCGTCACTGAGCCATCAACTATCCATTTAAAAGCATGTCTAGGCGGAAATAAATAAATATACGTATACAGTACCAGTCAAAAGTTTGGACACACCTACTCATTCCAGGGTTTTCTTTATTTTGACTATATTCTACATCGTTGACTAATAGTGAAGACCTATAAATAGACCTATGAAATAACACATATGGAATCATGTAGTAACCAAAAAGGTGTTACACAAATCTAAATAACTGATTGGCTCAAACGCATTAAGAAGAAAAGAAATTCCACAAATTAACTTTTAACAAGGCACGCCTGTTAATTGAAATGTATTCCATGTGACTATCTCATGAAGCTGGTTGAGAGAATGCCAAGTGTGTGCTAAGCTGTCATCAAGGCAAAGGGTGGCTTCTTTGAAGAATCTCAAAAAATAAGTATATTTTGATTTGTTTAACACTGTTTTGGTTACTACATGATTCCGTATGTGCTATTTCATAGTTTTGAGGTCGTCACTATTATTCAACAATGTAGAAAACAGTAAAAAATTAAGAAAACCCTGGAATGAGTAAGTGTCCAAACTTTTGACTGGTACTGTATATGTACACTGAACAAAAATAAAAATGCAACAATTTCAAAGATTTTACTGAGTTACAGTTCATATTAATGAAATCAGTCAATTGAAATAAATAAATGAGGCACTAATCTATGGATTTAACATGAATGGGCAGGGGTGCAGCTACAGTAAATGAATCTAGGGGAAACACTGAGTAGAGTCTGTGCAGAAAGTTTACAATGGGAGGAAATTACCTCATAGTTAATCATGGTCCTGTGTGTACTCCGGACTTTATGGCTTCCTTCCAAATGGCACTTTATTCCCCACCTAGTGCCCTAAAAAGCAGTGCACTTACACGATGTAGGGAACAGGGTGCTATTTGGGATGCAGGCTATGACTGGGCTGTGTTTTCAGAGCCGGGTCAGCAGACAGCACCCCCCCAGGCTGCTAGAGAGGGGTGATCTCATCCTTAGCCACCCTCATACACACACACACACACACACACACACACACACACACACACACACACACACACACACACACACACACACACACACACACACACACACACACACACACACACACACACACACACAAGCACAGGCAGACTTACACACACACACACGTGTAGACTCTACCCTCACAAGGTCAGGACCTTGGTGTATGCCGGCTTGGGCCTTCTACAATGATGGATCGTGAGAGTTTGATAGGGAGAGGTTGGGGGATCCCCTGTGGAATCTGTTATCACTTAAGCAGCCCTGTATGATGAATTATATTTTCATGCCGTGGAGTTAGAAGGGAATTTAACTGGACTAGGTTGAGAGCAAATATAGTGGTGGTCTGAATAGGCCTGCATAGATATAGGCCTAAACAATCGGATCAGGGTATAGTTGCCCTTAGACACTGATCTTGGGTCAGTTTAGAATATCTCCCACTAATGGTAAAGGTTGGATTAGGGAGGAGAAGCTGATCCTAGATCTGTACCAAGGGAATATTTACTGGAGCTATGAACAACACTGAGAAGTAACCTGCAAGTTAGGGTTGGTGGGTATGTTGTGGCTCTCTTTAACCGAACACCACAGAATCCCCCCTCTAGGAGCCTGATGGACACTGGTGCCATCTGGCATCCTATTCTCCATGGGGTCCTGGCCTAGATTTAGTGCCCTGGTAGGCTATGTGTGTGTGTGGTCTTATTGCTTACATCCTTAGATTTCATTATTATTGCTTATGACAGGCATCACCTGCTCACCAGAGAGGCCATAAGCATCATGGCCATGGCCCATCCACAAATTACATTAGTAGGCCAATTGATTCGAGCGAAGGCCGGCCCACTGTTGTGGACCCATATTGGCTGTAGACTGGGCTTACCGTGGGACCTCTGGTTTATATTTCTGGCTCATTCCTAGACTATAAACACATTGAATATTATGTGACTCAGCTGAACAAAGGTTACTGTGTGTGTGGGCGCGTGCGTGCGTAAGGTTGCTGTGTGTCTGTGTGTGTGTGTGTGTGTGTATTTGTTGTGTAAGGTTGTGCTGTGCTTGTGTAATACGACCAAGCTTGCAGAGAGCCATGCCAGGGCACAGTGTCAGTGACGCTGCATTGAGTCACAGAGATGAACTGAACAGAAACTATAGCTTAGCTTGGACTTTGTGACCCTGTGTCTGTGCACTTGCTCCCTGAGTCCGAGAGAGAAAGAGAAATGCGTCTGTCTTGTGGTTGCTTACCTCTCAACTGTGGGCTGAATGTCTGTTTACTCTAAGACACACCTGGGTTTTTTACTCTATCTACAATTCTGGGATTAGCTAAAATGACTTACATTTGAAAGATGTTAGGACTTTAAAAAGCTTGGTTAAGCTCAGTTAAATGCTCAGCAGTTGGGAAATTAATGGAAGAAGTGTGGCCCTAGGCTCACAATCCATTCATTATAGTGTTACAACACATGTACAGTATTCTTGCCCACATAGCCATATGAGCAACACACACTTTTCAGTTAACAGGCTTAGCTTAACTTCTACTTCATCACAATCCCAGATCCGGGAGCACCCCCATCAGTAAAAAAGCTGACTAGCATAGCCTAGCATAGCGTCACAAGTAAATACTAGCATCTAAATATCATTAAATCACAAGTCCAAGACACCAGATGAAAGATACACATCTTGTGAATCCAGCCATCATTTCTGATTTTTAAAATGTTTTACAGGGAAGACACAATATGTAAATCTATTAGCTAACCACGATAGCAAAAGACACAACTTTTTTTTCTCCGCCATTTTTTTCCTGCATAGGTAGCTATCACAATTTCGACCAGATAAAGATATAAATAGCCACTAACCAAGAAACAACTTAATCAGATGACAGTCTGATAACATATTTATTGTATAGCATATGTTTTGTTATAAAAATGTGCATATTTCAGGTATAAATCATAGTTTACCATTGCAGCCACCATCACAACTCTCACCAAAGCAACTAGAATAACTACAGAGACCATCGTGTATTACCTAAATACTCATCATAAAACATTTCTGAAAAATACACAGCGTACAGCAAATGAAAGACAAAGATCTTGTGAATCCAGCCAATATTTCAGATTTTTTAAGTGTTTTACAGCGAAAACACAATATAGCATTATATTAGCTTACTACAATAGCCAACCACACAACAGCATTGATTCAGGCCAACAATAACGAATAAACCAGCAAAAGATATTCATTTTTTCACTAACCTTCTCAAACTTCTTCAGATGACAGTCCTATAACATCATATTACACAATACATATAGTTTGTTCGAAAATGTGGATATTTAGCGGCACAAATTGTGGTTATACAATGAGAAAAGTAGCCAAGCTGCCAACAATATGTCAGGAGAAATCGTGGAGAGGCACCTAATCTAATCAGTAACTAATCCTAAACTTGACTAAAAAATACAGGTTGGACAGCAAATGAAAGATACATTAGTTCTTAATGCAATCGCTGTGTTAGATTTTTAAAATTAACGTTACTACGACATACAGCGTGCGTTAAAGCGAGACCGCACCGAGATTAATGGCGGAATATGAGTTTAACATTTTTCAACAGAACAACGAATTAACATCATAAATAGTTCTTACTTTTTGATGAACTCCCATCAGAATCTTGGGCATGTTGTCCTTTTTCCAAAAGAATCGTTGCTCGGTTGTAGATTGTCGTCTTCAACGTTGGAATTAGCAGTAAACATTAGCCATGTGGCAAAGACGTGTCCAACTCACTAAAACGCAGCACTAATAAATATCCGAAAATCGCAATATACTGATATAAACTGATATAACTCGGTTTAAAATAACAACATTATGATGTCTTTAACACCTATATCGAATAAAAACAGAGCCGGATATATCTAAGGGCTATAACGGGAGCTTTCTAGAACGACATCCAGAGGTCCTTTTTGCGTCATGGCGAAGAGAAGAAAGGACGACCCCCACGTTGCCAGCCCATTTATAAGCTCTCAGATCTGCCTAGCAACACCATTTCAATTCTCACTATTCGCTGACATCCAGGGGAAGGCGTATGCAGTGCATCTCAACCAATAGAAGACAGGCAAATTTATAAACGGATCTCAGAACAGCCTGCAGATTTCAGCATTCTCACATCCTCATAGGAAAATTGCTCTAACTCCAGTTCTGTTTTACTCACAGATATAATTCAAACGGTTTTAGAAACTAGAGAGTGTTTTCTATCCAATAGTAATAATAATATGCATATTGTACGAGCAAGAATTGAGTACGAGGCAGTTTAATTTGGGAACGCAATTATTACAAAGTGCCAACAGCACCCCCTATTGAGAAAAGGTTTTAACCCTCATGGCTCCTGGCTCTATCAATGTTATGTGAGTAGAGAGTGAGATTGGGTCCACCACGGCACTACCACAAACAGGACTCATTCATTTATGGGGGTATTACTGCGAATTCCATCCTAGTCAAGCAAGGATGGGTTTATTTAATGCGTTCCTCTCTCTCCCAATAACTTAAACAAAGGCGCTCATTGGCGTCTGCTAGGCAAATCAGATGATGTAAACTCTCGCTCTCTCAGATCTGGATATCAGTTAACGTTTTTCTGGAACGGACCTCAGAGAAGGAGGGAGTGAGGAGATTATTTAAAAGAAAACACCTGGAAAATGACCACTGCCATGACATCACAGCTACAATAGTTTGTGTGACATTTCCCCTAGGTACAGGATCAGCTTCTCCTCCCCGAATCCTAACTGTAACCATTAGTGGTGAAAATGTAAAACTGACACCAGATCAGCATATAAATGCAACTTTAATCTACACCCAGCGGGAGCAGTGAAAGAGGTGGTCAACCCTGCTACTACCCCAGACTGGCAAATTATTTAGTAACCTAGTAGATCCTGGGACAGATAAAGGTTTGTGCTGCAGAAATCCCTTTGCTAGGTCACAGACGCATGCGAGTGGTATTAATCAAAGTAAACAGCCACAGACCCTTAATGTTAGTCATATGGAATTGTTTTAAGATGTTCATACCGTGGATCATTTAGCTATTTGATTTAGAATTTTAGGACCCCTGTAGGTATCAGGCCTGCTTGCCCCATTGTTGACCCACTGAAGCAGCAGCAGCAGCAGGGGGATTCCTTTGGGTTCAGAGTAGAGGTCGACCGATTATGATTTTTCAACGCCGATACCGATTATTGGATGACCCCAAAAAAAAACGATACCGATTAATCGGCCGAATTTATTTATTTGTAATAATGACAATTACAACAATACTGAATGAACACTTATTTTAACTTAATATAATACATCAATAAAATCAATTTAGCCTCAAATAAATAATGAAACATGTTCAATTTGGTTTAAATAATGCAAAAACAAAGTGTTGGAGAAGAAAGTAAAAGTGCAATATGTGCCACGTAAAAAAGCTAACATTTAAGCTGCTGGCAAAACGCACGAAAGTGCTGTTTGAATGAATGCTTACGAGCATGCTGGTGCCTACCACCGCTCAGTCAGACCGCTCTATCAAATCATAGACTTAATTATATCATAATAACACACAGAAATACGAGCCTTAGGTCATTAATATGTGTTACGGCTTTCATATTCCTCCTCCTCGGACGAGGAGAGGCGAGAAGGATCGGACCAATACGCGGAGTGGTTAGTGTCCATAATTTATTAGCATCGAATTGAACACTATATGAAACAAGATAACAAATAGAAAATCTAACCGACAAACAGTCCCGTGTGGCACAACGACTACACGGAAGACAAACACCCACAAAACACACGTGAAACCCAGGCTGCCTAAGTATGATTCTCAATCAGGGACAACGATTGACAGCTGTCTCTGATTGAGAATCATACCCTGCCGAACACAAACATCCCAACATAGAAAATCAAACATAGACAAACCCACCCAACTCACGTCCAACTAAATAAATACAAGAAAAAGGAAAACAGGTCAGGAACGTGACAATATGGGCAAATCCGGAAACTATCATCTCGAAAACAAGACGTTTATTCTTTCAGTGAAATACCGAACCGTTCCGTATTTTATCTAACGGGTGGCATCCATAAGTCTAAATATTCCTGTTTCATTGCACAACCTTCAATGTTATGTCATAATTACGTAAAATTCTGGCAAATTAGTTCGCAACGAGCCAGACGGCCCAACCTGTTGCATATACCATGACTCTGCGTGCAATGAACGCAAGAGAAGTGACACAATTTCACCTGGTTAATATTGCCTGCTAACCTGGATTTCTTTTAGCTACATTTACAGGTTTAAAAATATATACTTCTGTGTATTGATTTTAAGAAAGGCATTGATGTTTATGGTTAGGTACAGTCGTGCAACGATTGTGCTTTTTTTGCAAAAGCGCTTTTGTTAAATCATCCCCCGTTTGGCGAAGTTGGCTGTCTTTGTTAGGAAGAAATAGTCTTCACACATTTGCAATGAGCTAGGCGGCCCAAACTGCTGCATATACCCTGACTCTGTTGCAAGAGAAGTGACACCATCTTTCCTAGTTAAAATAAATTCATGTTAGCAGGCAATATTAACTAAATATGCAGGTTTAAATATACAGTATGTGTATTGATTTTAAGAAAGGCATTGATGTTTATGGTTAGGTACACGATGGAGCAACAACAGTCCTGATTCGCGAATGCCACTGCATCGATTATATGCAACGCAAGATAAACTAGTAATATCATCAACCATGTTTAGTTAACTAGTGATTATTATTGATTGATCGTTTTTTTATGAAGATATGTTTAATGCTAGCTAGCAACTTACCTTGGCTTCTTACTGCATTCGCGTAACAGGCAGGCTCCTCGTGGAGTGCAATGTAATCAGGTGGTTAGAACGTTAGACTAGTTAACCGTAAGGTTGCAAGATTGAATCCCCGAGCTGACAGGGTAAAAATCTGTCGTTCTGCGCCTGAACAAGGCAGTTAACCCACCGTTCCTAGGCCGTCATTGAAAATAAGAATGTGTTCTTAACTGACTTGCCTAGTTAAATAAAGGTGTAAAAAATAAATAATAATAATAGGCCAAATCGGTGTCCAAAAATACCGATATCCGATTGTTATGAAAACTTGAAATCGGCCCTAATTAATCGGCCATTCCGATGAATCGGTCGACCTCTAGTTCAGAGTAGGGATGGGCATGGTTATTGGAATATACAAACAGACGTTAGTATTTGATTACTTGGGAGAGTATTCTTAAAAAAAAAAATGTTTTAAAATAGGCCTGTTTTTTGAGGGGGGAGGCTTTGTTTAAAATTTAAAAAATGATCTATGATCTAACATTTCGCCATAGCCTACAAAGATACCATTGCATTCAACATTTACATTTGAAAAATGTTACAGATTTTATGAGTGTGCCCCATAAAAACGACACATTAGTAGCCTACACACGTTTTACAGGTGTAGCTTGTTGTTGTTGGTCAGTCAAAGCGGTCAGAGGCTCCATGTGTAGCAAGTGAAGTGGGAGATTTCTAGCTAATAAATGCAAAATACAATTAAAATGACGGAATTAAGTTTGCTAAATTAGGCGTAGGCTACAATGAGCAACCAACAGGTAGGCTTGTGTGGTATCCATATTGTCAGACCTTCATACTGACCTTGTGTGTATCCAGATTGTCAGACCTTCATACTGACCTTGTGTGTATCCAGATTGTCAGACCTTCATACTGACCTTGTGTGTATCCAGATTGTCAGACCTTCATACTGACCTTGTGTGTATCCAGATTGTCAGACCTTCATACTGACCTTGTGTGTATCCAGATTGTCAGACCTTCATACTGACCTTGTGTGTATCCAGATTGTCAGACCTTCATACTGACCTTGTGTGTATCCAGATTGTCAGACCTTCATACTGACCTTGTGTGTATCCAGATTGTCAGACCTTCATACTGACCTTGTGTGTATCCAGATTGTCAGACCTTCATACTGACCTTGTGTGTATCCAGATTGTCAGACCTTCATACCGACCTTGTGCCATTCTGGGATCTTCATAATACTGGCACTGAACACAAGGGTTGCTATTTTCAAACCCCACTGAGCTTTTGTAATGCAAAGGTTAGCAATGCTAACAAGTACATGTGAAATCCCATAGAGAATGCTAACTAAATGATAACGAGCGCATTACAAAAATGTTATAGTCTCTGACCTAAAGTATTTGCATCACAGATATCCCAGCTCATAAAGTTACACAAGTAACTCCAAAATGCTACTCACAATTTGCTGCATTCACAAAACCAAATATTAGACAGCAACGTTCCAGGAGGGGATTATCTACTGTTACCAAGCGAAGCTTGATTTTGGAAAGAGCTAACCACTCAGCTAGCTACACAGTTAACTAGCTACTAAATTAGCAAACCAAATGCACAACTGCAGAGCATTTAGACAGTTAACGTAATAGTTATAAGATATCTAGCTGGCAAACACTCGTAATGAAAAATGAATGCCTGTTCAACGTAGGTGGCTGGCTGTGGCCGAGGGGCTTTGCTGATGTCGTGCGCTTTTTTTCATCATGCAATCGTCGTAAAGTAGGGGATGGCTCTTCTTCAAATTATTGAATACATTTGTTGTCGGCACAACTCTGAGGCACTTTTTGCACAACACTTGCATTTGGTTGAAATCGGTTTGCCTGTAACCGAAATACTGCCATGCCACTGAAGATGCGCACCTCTTCTATTGCACCAAATCGATCTCGTTAGCACTCTCTGCACTCATGTTTCCCAGGTTTACTGAGGTAGAGCCCTTTCTCTTCTCACCAGCCTCTAACCACATGCTCTCTACGTGGGGACGCTTGTGATTGGTCAGCATCCTCTGTGCATTTTATTTATATTTTTTATTTAACCTTTATTTTGCATGTAAACATATTGTCAAAGAAAGGAGAAAATTTCAGCCTCTTGTGATATGGATCTGGTCAAGATCTAGAATTTGATTAATCGTGCAGCCATAGAAGACGTTAGGCTGGCTTACCTGTCCATCTGTCTCCTCCTTCAGTCAGTCAGGCTGACAAGACGTTAGGCTGGTTTACCTCCATGGATAAGCCTTTCATTCTCTTGCTGTCTCTAACTCTTTCTCTCCTCCTAGCTAAACAGGGACAGACAGGCACACACACACACACACACACACACACACACACACACACACACACACACACACACACACACACACACACACACACACACACACACACACACACACACACACACACACACACACACACACACACACACACACACACACACACACACACACACACCACTTCTCTCCTCTCTCCCATGTACAAACATTAACAGAGGAGGAGAGGAGGAGTACTAGTTACTCCCCTGAAAGTCAAGTGACGTCCGCGTGCATAAATGTGTGTGTAACCTAGCTAGCAGAACAGAGGCTCATGGCGGCTGGCTCTTACTGTAATCTCCAGAGAGCTATTAAGCTGCTTTGTTCCTCAATACTGCTCCAGTAACAACGTTTCAACTTCTTCTCAATCAATGGGAATGTTTTGAAAGGCTTTTTAGTCTGCTATAATTGTAACCTTGACAGTTAGGTGTGTGTGTGACTGTGTGTGTATATGTGCTTGCGACTGTGTATGCACGTGTGTGTGCACATTTCTATGTGTGTGCATATTTCTCCTTCTCTGGGGGAATCAAGGCCAGGCCTAATAGCAGAGGACAGTGACTGGAGTGTAGACTAACTTTAGCCTGCAGATCCCTTCCTCCTTGGCTAAGAAGTTAGTTAAGAAACGGTGATGGCGTGGAGGGGAGCCATCAAAGTAAACAGCTTTAATCCTGATTTTGATCAAATTAAATAGCCTTAATCCTGACTTGATCAAGAGGGTAATCTTCTAGAGAAACTCAACAGGAGGCCCGCTGCAGCAGTTTACTCTTCTGTAGTGTAGGGTACTGTACCCCAATGGAAACAGATTAGGGCTGCGTCCCAACTGCGTCCCAGTTTCCTAACTTCTGTGTGGGTAGCCCCAGACAAGCACATCTGATTCTACTTGTCAACTAATCATCAAGCCCTCAATGAGTTGATTCAGGTGAGTCTTTTCGGGGCTACAACAAAAATGTGTGCTGGGTTACTCGAAGACTGGAGTTGGGAAACACTGCCCTATATAGTGCACTATATAGGAAATAGGGTGCTAATTGGGAGGCGCCCTAACTGAAAGGGAAGGAGGAGGATGAATAGATGGAATAGTCCCCCTTGAAAATGAATTACCTTTATAGTTTGAGGAACTATCCGGAATATTTCAATGTCTATGAAAGAGTAATTGAGGATTATTGCTTAGTTTTTGTGTGTTGACGGAATGCTTGAATGCTACTATAAGTAGGGTTGCATAATTTGGGGAATATTCAGAGGTGGAAACTTGCCTTGGGAATTAATGGAAATATATGCAAATTATATTAATACTATTTAAATATAGATGTTTCTTGCATTGGATATATTTACCATATCATATGTAGACAAACATAAACCTTTTACCTTATCATAAGTAGACATAATTGCAAATGATTCAATCCTTCCAATAGAAATAAAAAAACGATTTAGTTATGAATTGAACTTTAATTGACTCTTCACAAAGGATGATTTCACTGAACAACAAAAGGGAATATTGAATGATCCCCAATGATCCACCGCATCTCCCAAAAATGATTTCAACATCTGTAAAATGATAGTCTAGAAACTAAAGCTTTGGTTGTCTTCCTCTCAGGCTTCCATGTCTTCTCCCTGGACCTCCTCAATTTCCACCTCTTGAACATCAGACTCTGAGGCCTCATCTTCACTGTCACTTTCCAACCTTGTTTAGGATGGCTTGTTGTCAGGCTCAAAAAGCCTCAAATTTGCCCGGATGGCCACCAATTTTTCAACCCTTGTATTGGTCAGCCTGTTGCGTGCTTTGGTGTTCGGTTCCCAAACAAGGACCAGTTGCGCTCTGAAGCGGCTGATGTTGGTGGGATTTGGAGGATGATGGAGGCAACAGGGGAAAGAGCCTCAGATCCACAAAGTCCCTTCCACCAGGTGGCTGATGAGATATGTTGGCACAACTGCCATATTGCATCTCCAATCCAAAGCCCTTGCTTGGAAGTGTACCTCGCCAGACTGCCAAGAACCTTGCCCTCATCCAGGCCAAGGTGGCCAGACAGTAGTGATGACACCATAGGCCTTGTTGATCTCTGCACCAGACAGGATGCTCTTGCCAGCATACTTGGGGTCCAACATATACGCTGCGGCGTGTATGGGCTTCAGGCAGAAGTCTTCACGCTTTTTGATGTATTTCAGATCTGCAGTTTCCTCTGCTTGGAGCAACAGTGAAGTGGGCACGGCAGTACGCATTTCTTCTCTTACATCTGAAAGCAGAGTCTGAACATCAGGCAGGATGGCATTGTATCCCTCAATCCGTGCAATGGCTACTGCTATAGATTTCAGGAGTTTCATGCTGCTTACCACTCTCCCAAAATACATCATGCAGGAGGATCCTCTTAATGGGGCTGTCCATATCGGCAGACTGTGATATGGCCATTTCTTGGAGAGACTCCTTCCCCTCCAGGAGGCAGTCAAACATGATGACAACACCACCCCAATGGATGTTGCTGGGCAGCTTCAATGTGGTGCTCTTATTCTTCTCACTTTGCTTGGTGAGGTAGTTTGCTCATGACCCTTAACATACCTAACCATTTCCTTGGTATCCATTGTTTTCAGTGCTATGATGTCCTTGAGGAGCTGATTCAATGCATGAGCAGCACAGCCACTGGGTGTCATATGAGGGTAGGACTCCTCCACTTTAGACCAAGCAGCCTTCATGTTCGCAGCATTGTCTGTCACCAGTGCAAATACCTTCTGTGGTCCAAGGTCATTGATGACTGCCTTCAGCTCATCTTCAATGTAGAGACGGGTGTGTCTGTTGTCCCTTGTGTCTGTGCTCTTGTAGAATACTGGTTGAGGGGTTTAGATGATGTAGTTAAATATTTTTTGCCCACGAACATTCGACCACCCATCAGAGATGATTGCAATACAGTCTGCTTTCTCTATGATTTGCTTGAACTTCACTTGAATCCAGCAAATGAGTAGATAAAGCATGTCTGGTTGGAGGGGTGTATGCTGGGCGAAGAACATTCAGAAATCTCTTCTAATACACGTTGCCTGTGAGATTCAGAGGTGAACTCGTTGCATAAACAGCTCGAGCAAGACATTCATCAGCATTTCTCTGACTACGTTCCTCCATTGAGTCAAAAACACTTCTGATTCCAGGAGGACCATGAGCTGTTGCTATCGATAAGGTATCTGATTCATCATTTTCACCTTGAATAGAAGTAGAAGGACTTTTGTCAGAGGTTGCTTGTTTTGAGCGCTGAGGGAACTTTATGCACTTGGCCAGATGATTCTGCATCTTTGTTCATCACATATGAATTGGCACAGTATTTGGACATGTACACAGCTTTTCCTTCTACATTAGCTGTAGTGGAATGTCTCCACACATCAGATCGTTCCCGTGGCATTTTTCTGTATAGATTAGGATAAATTTTTTTTTAAACCCAAATACAATTCCATGTACAGATAAATAGTTAAGCAGTTAGATTAAACAACTCCTTTGTAAGATAAATGTTTTAAAATTAAACATGTATGAAGACAGGTGAATTAACACTCCTCAGTTAGTAGGCTCAAGCAAGCTAAAACCCACATGGTAGCAAATATTAACTAGCAGAAGTTGTTAACTAGTCAGAAATGATTTAAACACACTTTACTGTAGGCCACTATTTACTAGTTAACTTCTTATGGATACGTGGGACGGTAGCGTCCCATCTGGCCAACATCCGGTGAAATTGCAGAGCGCGAAATTCAAAATACTAAATTCAAATATTTACCATTCTTGAAATATATATGTTATACATCAAAATAAAGCTTAACTTCTTGCTAATCCAGCCAAAGTGTCAGATTTCAAAAAGGCTTTACTGCGAAAGCAAACCATGCGATTATCTGAGGACAGCGCCCCGCATACAAATGCATTACAAATCGTATTTCAACCAGGCAGTTGCGACACGAAAGTCAGAAATAGCGATATAATATAAGCCTTACCTTTGAAGATTTTCTTCTGTTGGCACTCCAAACGGTCTGTTACATTACAAATGGTCATTTTGTTCGATAATGTCCTTCTTTATATCCATAAAAACTCAGTTTAGCTCGCGCGCTTCAGTCAATAATCCACCGATTTCCCTCCTTCAAAATGCATACAAAATGAATCCCAAAAGTTACCAATAAACTTATCCAAACAAGTCAATCAACATTTATAATCAAACCTAGGTACCCTAATACGCAAATAAACTATAAAATATAAGACGGAGAGTCGTTATTGTCTTTACCGGAGATAAATAACAAAGAATGCGCTTTCCTCCAGTCGCTTGGAAACACTACAGCCAAAATGGGAGCCACTTAGAAAAACGCCAACTTCTCCCTCATTTTTCCAAAAACCAGCTCTGAAACTCTTTCTAAAGACTGTTGCCATCTAGTGGAAGCCCTAGGAACTGCAATCAGGGAGGATTTCGCCCTATAATAAAAGTGCCAGCCATTGAAATCAGTGTTATGCTGAATTTTTTGGGGGGGGATGTTTGTCCTCGGGGTTTCGCCTGCCATTTCAGTTATGGTTTACTCACAGACAGTATTTTAACAGTTTTAGAAACTTTAGAGAGTTTTCTATCCAAATCTAAAAATTATATGCATATCGTAGCTTCTGGGCCTGAGGAGCATGCAGTTTACTTTGGGCATGCTTTTCATTTTGGAACCCTTCCCTACATAGTGCACTAATGCATTTGGTACACAGCTTAATGTATACAGGAAGGCATTTTCCCATTCTCTCCTAAAAGAAGGCTTTCCAATGGAGCTCCACACATTTGAACTAACATCTCTTTGAATCCAGACGTCATCTCTCCCTTTATGATGCGTTTGAAGCTTACTGTGCCGGTGGAGGGAGAAAGTGGCATTCTGAGACTCGCAGCAAGCCATGATGATGTTTCTGTCTTTCCTTTTGACTTCGAAGTTAGCACCGTTCACACTACTGAGCGGGCACACACACACAATCACACACAGCTAAGCAGCCAGTGCTCTGCGTTCGTGGACTCGTTACGTTTGAAGCGGATGCATTGGCAGGATTTCTTCCTGTCAGAAAGCAGCGGGAGTCTCTTTAACATCAAAGCTGGAGCCGCTTTCTCTGCTTAACACCAAACCGCTCTGCTGCCACTGCAATAGTGGAGGGAAAGAGCGTGCCGATGGGGAGGCTGGTTGGAGAGATGGAGAGTGGGGGGAGAGATGGAGAGTGGGGGGAGAGTTGGAGAGAGAGGGAGGTTGAGTGAGAATGGGGGAAAGCTGGAGAGAGGCTGGAGAATGGGGGGAGAGCTGGAGGAGGTTGAGTGCGAGTGGGGGAGAGTGCGAGTGGGGGAAGGAGTGAGAGGTGGAAGGAGTGAGAGAGAAGAGATGAAGGGAGGGAGAGAGGATGCAGCAGCAGAATATCTGTATTCTCACAGGAACATCCTGAGGAAAACTAACAATGTTTTAGGTACATTGTGTAAAGTTGTTTTTCGTTAACATCTTTCCGATCACTACTCTACCTGTTCACTAGAGAACAGGGTTCTGTTTTTGTTATTATTAGCTGCAAGTCTTAGGATTGTAGAAGTTATTTATGGTGGTGTACAATGTCTCACTTTTTTGTATGAAATACTTCCAAAGCAGCTGTAGGCCTATGGTATATTGCTTTTACTGTGACAGGGTGAATGTGATGTGCTAGTGTGGAGTATACAGTACATGGGTTTTGAAACAATATGCTATTGTTTTCTGTTTGCTGACTTTAGAAACATCTCAAACCACAGTATGGAAGGTAAATAGATATTTAAATTCAAGCATCCAAGTTTAATTTCGAGAGTACAAAAGGTTGTTGTCATGTATTGGCACGTCTCGTGGTTAATGGAATAAAGATGTTTCCATTATGAGTTCTGTCATGTTATCTGTTTGCTTGACCCAAGACATTTTGTGTTTGTTAAGTCTTGGGCTTTTGTTTCATTGAACACGTCTGGCTTGCATCCCAAATGGCACCCTATTCTCGACATAGTGCACTACTTTTGACATGTACACTTTAGTTATGTAGGGAATATGGTGCCATTTGGGATGCAGACCTGTTATTTATGACATTGATTAGGTTATTGTGTTCGGATAGGCTTTCCTAGGAAACATATCAAAATGAGTAAGCTTGAGAGATAATGAAACCATTGGCTTTTATGGACTGAATTTAGGTTTTTCACAATCAAAGCTGAGGAATCTTGTAGAAATTCAGTTGAATCATCTAGAAAAATTAATGTAATTTATTCAGAATGCTGACTACATTACCACATGTTTAATGTATTTAATGTGCCAGTGGAGCACTGTCTGGAATCTGCCGGAGGCCATTTTGGAAGGGTGGGGCGGTTTCCCGCGGTTTTCCTTTGATGCGCACACACCGACACACACACACACACACACACACACACACACACACACACACACAACACACAACACACAACACACAACACACAACACACACACACACACACACACAGAGTAAAGAGTTTCCTCTAAGGCCTGGAAGGCATTTTCTCCCAGCCAGCTCAGAGGAAGCAGTCACAATCCAGCATATGTCAGGTTTGCACACATGAACACGTCAGAGAGACTTCCTTTAGATTACCTGACGATCTGACTGGGACTGACCGGACTCACTCGCATCCTGTTGCCAAATTCCATAGATTGATAGGCCTACTAAACTCATCTAAAATGTCTGTCAAAGTCATGATCATTATTATTGGTCACATTAATCTCCATGTAGTGTCACTGATTAGTAAGAGTTATGGGTTTGGTCTGTCAAATTTAAATTCTAATCCAGCTGTTGTCTATGTAAGAATAAATAACAATATATTTAATTAATAACCTGCTTTTCATTGAAAGATGATTGCAACGTGCAAAGTATGTTGGTCAAAATCCATGTGGTGGTCAGTGTGTAGTTGATATTGTTGGAAAGCAGGCTGTAGTTTGGTTAGTGCTGGCTCAGCCCTGGTCCATTCCCCAGGGGATTTGTGACGGTTGAAGAGCTTCACCTTCTGTTAAGACTCTTGAGTTAGCTGGCTGTTCAGCATGTGCTGTTGCTCTAACTCCAAATCTCCTGTCCCACTCAGTGCTCTGCTCTCCGTGCTTTGTCTCCAGTGTCCATTCGTATAGAGCTTGACACACACACACACACACACACACACACACACACACACACACACACACGGCTAGACTAGTAAGACTATATGTAATAAGTTGGGATGTAATATTCACTGATACCCATCTGTCCCCATCAGTCAATTGTTTAAGATATGACTGCATCAGTCTGCAGACCCCAAACGTATTCCAAATGTAGCATCTATAGGTCAGAAAATAGATTCAAATGTTCCGAATCGCCGATTCACTTTCTTTCTAAATTCTGAAATACCTAATATTTTGTGACAACTATGTCCTCTCCTTCAGTGTGGATCTAAGCATGTAACTGTCAAATTCATTGATCTGCAAGTCATTTTTCATGCTGAACAACCCTAGGGAATATCAGTTCCGTGGACAAACTGCTCACTGTGCCCAGCTTCGCAAGCTGACCAACACGAGGTAGGCGGCCTGTTCCTTTTTTTAAATGTAACCTTTATTTAAACTAGGTCAGTTAAGAACAAATTGTTATTTACAATGACGGCCTAGGAACAGTGGGTTATCTGCCTTGTTCAGAAAGACAGATTTTTACCTTGTCAGCTCGGGGATTCGATCTAGCAACCTTTCGGTTACTAGTCCAACACTCTAACCACTAGGCTACCTCCTGATCTTGCACATCTGCACTTTCAGCATTCAAATGATAAAATGGCTAGCGTGATATTAGGTTGTCACTCAACTCATAAAGCCTACTAGGTTATTGTTATCTATGCACTGTTGAAAATGGTGTAAAAGTAAGCTACTGGAGACACAACTCTGGCTATACCTGCTGAACGGGGCTTACAATAGATTCATTTAGATTGTACAGGTTCACTGTCAGCAATAGTTTTGGTAATCAGTGTATATGTTCATTTTTAGACATATAGTGTAAAGTTGATCATTTCATAATAAGGAATATGTTTTGCGAGGCGCACTGCAAGGCCAAAGAGGAGTAGAAAAGAAGCTCACCAAAACATCCAAATGGTCAAAACCATTAGATTTTGAGATAGGGGTGAAATCCAAAGATGTGCTATATGGCTATGTCAGGATGGAGTGCCAATTTACAGTTTATCCAATCATTTCTAACGATCTGCGTACCAGTTATGATTTTCATATGTGCATTATAACTAGTTGTGTCTATTCAATATCTAATTGCCCACAAACGGAAGAATCACTAAACAGAGGCACTGTTCATTAGCACCACGGTCTTGATCTTGGAACACAGATTCCCTTGGTGAATGATACAGCAACATACAGCGACATTTAACCACGGGGTGGCCAATCTTATCTTCAATCTTATTGTCAATCAGCTTTGCGAATCATTTATGTTTCCCCACCATAGTGGGGGCACCGTCAGTTGTAATAGCAAATATGTTTTTAAAAGACACCTCTCTCCAAAATATTATCTGTGAAGGCTTTTGCTACAACTTATCCTTTAGTAAATCCATGCATGGGTTTGAGACAAAGCAGCTCCTCACGTACCTGCTCTGAGTCACAGTATCTTATAGACAAAGCAGCTCCTCACGTACCTGCTCTGAGTCTCAATATCTTATAGACAAAGCAGCTCCCCGCGTACCTGCTCTGAGTCAATGTATTGCAACTGCCAAACTCTTATCAAGAGCCACACAGGTGCATCTTTTAATGCTACAGTTTGCTGCTCTTTGACATTTTCAACCATCTCGGTAACGCGGCTTTCAACAGTTCTGGCAGACACAGGCATGTCTGGATTGTGTCTTTGTTAGGCAATCCATCTAATAAAGCCTGCAAACGACTGAGGAAAGCCTCCTTGATATATTCCCTATTAGTAAATGGTTTTCCATGTTTAGCAATGCACTGCGCAACTTTGTAGCTCCCCTCTGTAGCTTGATATTTGACTACATGTAGATTTGTAAACATACTGCTTATCTTTTCATCCCTGGACACGGCCCCCCTTGATTCCTTCAGCCTGAGCTGTCTCATTCTTGAAGTTTTTCCTCATGTCTCGTTTCAAAATGACACCGTACACTTGATGTCAGGCAATTATTTTAGATCAACTTTCTTCTGAACACCATGGGTGGACGCCCTAATCAGGTCCCTCACTCAATACATATGGGTCTGGTAAATGAAAATGCTGCCGGTCTAATGTCCAGCTCCACGTCACAAACACACACGTCAGTCAGCTCAGACAGATCCAGCTCAGAGAGGCCCAGCCCATGAGCTCCATCAGCAGCACATTTTAATTTAGAATGGAAAATGAATGTGTTTATGCAACAAATGTTAGTGCATCGTATCGCATTGATTCATTCTCTAATCGAACCAAATCGCACCGAATCCTTTAAAACTATAACTTATTGTTCCTGTATCGTATCGGAGCACATGTATCTAGATATGTATCGAATTGTCTTGGAAGTCCATACGCAGTTTGGACAAAGCCAACACAGGACCCTTGTCTTGCTCTAAACTGCAGTCCTATTTTGATAAGTGCTTGGCAAGGCTACACCTACTACCTCTAGTAGTCTAAGAGGGGATCACTGACACTTCAGTGTCAGTTCAAATGAGCTATCCATTAAACACACACACACACACACACACACACACACACACACACACACACACACACACACACACACACACACACACACACACACACACACACACACACACACACACACACACACACACACACACACACACACACACACACACACACACACACACACACACACACAGAGAGGGCAGGCTATATTGCTCCCTGTGTCCTCCTCACACTAGTCCTCACTAACACTAACAGCTCTACTTGTACTCGGGCTGTGAAGATACCACTATCGCACTAGTTTTTCCATGTCAAAAATGAAAACACAAAGCAGACCAAATTCTTTGTCAGTCCTTTAAAAATCTGCTGTATGTAAAATAGTGTTCTATAGCTTAGAAAATAAATACGTGACTCTGGATGACAATATAATGATGTTTGTTTCCAACATTAGAGCTGTTTTTCTAAGGAAGTTAAATCTGCTTTGTGTTTTGTTTCTTTGCCACAATACTAACGCGTACCGTGATACTGGTATCGTCCTAGCCCTAACTTGTACTGCGGCCAGGTTGTTTGTTCCGTGGTGAAAACAAGACTCTTGATTGAAAAGGGGCCCGGAAGAGTCATTTGAGAAGATTAGATTTAGTGGAAGAAATTCTGCCAATTGTGGCGACACCAACACCCCCTTTTGAGCCCCCTCCATCCCTCTTCCATCTATCCCTGTAAGGGTAGGGAGAGCGAGAGACCAGGCTATGTGTGACGGTCTACTGTGTGTAGACAGTAAGCGGTGTGATGTTAGATACAGGAAGCTGGTTGTCTGCTCTGAGCTGTCTCCATTGAGGGCTAACGGCCATGCACTGTGATGGACGGCTTTTGTTGGTGACGTGTGATTTACCCTCCTTTCTGTCTGTCTCCCTCTGTCTCTCCCTCTCCTCTTTTCCTCCCTTTCTCGCTCTCAATTCCCTCTATCTCCACTTCTCCTTTCTCCCCATTCCTCTCTCTATTCCCTCCTCCTCCTGCACTTTCCCCTCCAACCTCCTTCTGCACTTCCCCCTCTCGCTCATCCCCCCTCTCCTTCAGAGAGACAAAGACTCCCGCCTCCTCCTGTTTCCATCCCCCTCTCTCATCCCCCTCTCTCATCCCCCTCTCTCTGTCATTTGGAGGCAGTCCGTCCGCCGGCTGTGTGCGCACACTCAGCTCTCTCACACACACACACACACACACACACACACACACACACACACACACACACACACACACACACACACACACACACACACACACACACACACACACACACACACACACACACACACACACACACACACACACTCTCTCTCTCTCTCTCTCTCTCTCTCTCTCTCTCTCTCTCTCTGGCTCTCCGTAGTCTGAGAAGGAAGGCTGCTCTGTTCTACATGGCAGGATATTGTTATTCATTCCATCTTGGTTAAGGCGTGTAAAGGAGGCACCACAATACTAGGGTCTCAAAGCTTTGTGTACTAATAAGTAGATCATATATTCTTCTCTCTGGGCTTTTCATCTTTTAATGGAAGGACTCTATCACGGTAAGGTTTTCTCTCTCTCTCTCGCTGCTGCTCTGTTTTCCTACAGTGTAGACCACTGCTACCCTGCTGTGGTGTACGCTAGGCTAGCTTGCTGAATGGAATGGCATTTACAATATAGTATTCTCCTCTGTCAATGTGTGTGTGTGTGTGTGATTTTAGGGTGATTTTTAATCTCCTATCTGTATTATCTGCAATGGTAGCGATATGGACACTTCATGTGTTCAGAAATTAAATTAATTTGACAATTATAACAGGTCTTAGCGGAGTATTTTAATGAGGGTCATTCTGAGACGCATTTAGGATGGTGATGATGATGATGATAGCACATTATTTTATTGGTTGATTATATTACCTCTTCACGCAATCGTACCGGGGACCATCAGTGACATACAAATCATCAGCCTCTATTGAGGATTCATACTGTAGCTTGTTGTACAGGGTCCAGCGTTAACAGAGGATTCATACTGTAACTTGTTGTACAGGGTCCAGTGTTAACAGAGGATTCATACTGTAGCTTGTTGTACAGGGTTCACCATTAACAGAGGATTCATACTGTAACTTGTTGTACAGGGTTCACCATTAACAGAGGATTCATACTGTAGCTTGTTGTACAGGGTTCACCATTAACAGAGGAT